>NC_140165.1:217388500-217643500 GCF_963971535.1 Notolepis coatsorum | reverse complement strand
GTGAGCTCAGACCCATTCCCAATGATAACATCAGGCTGGATGGATGAAACGTTTATGGATATAGTGAATAAAAGAAATAACGATTAAAACCCGACTTTTCTCATGATTGGTGCTCAACGCATGGCGAGTTAACGCAACTTTTCTCGTGAATGGCGCTGAATGAGTTAAACAGTACTGTATATTTGTATATCTTGTATGTCATAAATGTCTTGATGAAACAGTACTGTATATCTGTATGTCATGTATGTCATAAATGTCTTGATGAATTGAAAATGGGGGACCCTGAAACAAGATGAAAGTCTTTTTCTGGTCTGCATCCCCTTAACAATTGTTTGAGCCGTACTGTATTGTACCCATTCTGCAATCTGTTAATAAAGTTTTCAATCAAGCAATCAATCCATCTCCATCCCTCTTTCCATATCTCTCCCTCCTTCTCTCCATCTCTTTCTCTCTCACTCTCTCCCTCTCTCTCTTCAAATCTCTTTCTCTCACTTACATTATCACCTTTTTTCCCTTTCCTCGTTGCTCTTTTCACATCCTCTCTCTCTCTCTCTCTCTCTCTCTCTCTCTCTCTCTCTCTCTCTCTCTCTCTCTCTCTCTCTCTCTCTCTCTCTCTCACTCACAACCCATTACGGATTGGAAAGGAACAAACACAGAGTAAAAATAAAAGATAATTCTCAATCCTTCCTCCCATGCATGCATCCTGCAGGGAGAAGGGAGGCATCGTTTCAGTGGTGGTGTGATAAACCGTTTATCTCAACACTCCCCACCTGGATTAAATGGCCCTGAAAGACGACCGCTTAATGAGATACTTGGGTCGTGATTCTCTGACAGAGATAATTTCAGACGGTGGAGAAGAGAGAGAGAGAGAGAGAGAGAGAGAGAGAGAGAGAGAGAGAGAGAGAGAGAGAGAGAGAGAGAGAGAGAGAGAGAGAGAGAGAGAGAGAGAGAGAGAGAGATGAGGAGAGGGGTGGGGGGGGGGGGGGGGGGGGGGGGGGGGGGGGGAGTTTAGCATCAGAGTGTACTGAGCAGCATCCACAAGTCCAGAACAAAACAACAGAGAAATACAGAAATAAGAGAGAGGGAGAAAGAGAGAGAAATAGAGAGAGAGAGAGAGAGAGAGAGAGAGAGAGAGACAGAGAGAGAGAGAGGAGAGAGAGAGAGAGAGAGAGAGAGAGAGAGAGAGTTTTTTGATTTTAGAAAAAAACATTTATTTACAAAATCTCATTACAAGGTGTGTGTCAATAATTAAATAACTATACTCATTATATCGGACATCACACATGTGTCCTCATCATACTCAAAAACACATGATATCTCACGTAAAAGCAGTGTTAAAATACAACTGCCATTCTACAACACAACAAATAACTTAATTGAAGCTCCACCCAAACAAAAATGTGTCCATATTATTCATGAGTGAATAAAATCCCAAATCCACTCTGACCCTGGCTCTTAACAATGCCTTAAACATTGGCATCAGCTCTGAGCCACTTTCCATTTCCTCCTCTTATACATGGCCATTTTTACTTCTCCACACAGTATCTGTTCTTTGACACAATATGTTTTCATACTTTTTCCATTCAACAGATATAGCTCAGCAGGAGCAACATATGAACAACCCAACATGGGTCCTGTCAGTCCAGTTTGGTCCATTTCAAGACTCAGCTCAGGGAACGGATCCCCCTCATCACCCTCCGTTCCACTGAAATAGTCCTGCAACATGTCTCTTTCCTCGATGCTCAGCGCTTCACTCTCTGTTGTGACAGGCTGTCCTCAGCCCCAGTAGAGAAGCCACTTCCTCTGTGTGGTGAACAGTGTTAATTTTGGCAGCTATTTTAATTTTTGTTTTAGTCGTAGTCATGTGTCAAATGCTCCTTTTTCGTTTTCATCATATTTAGTCACCTTCATTTATTTTTCGTTTAGTCAGTTTTAGTCAACTACAGGTCTGAGCATTTTAGTCTTAGTCAGTGTTAGTCTCGATTTTGTCTTTTTTGTTTTTGTCTAGATTTAGTTGCAAAAAAACTGATGATTTTTGTCTAGTTTTCGCGAATGAAAAAAATGCATTTTATATTGTAAATAATGCAATTCTATTTATTAAGTATAGTCTAGCCAAACCCCTATCAGCTGATTCACAATAAGTTCAGTAGAAGGCTAGAAGCCCAATAGTAACCAAGCATTCCTTGAAATGGTCAATAGATTTCAGAAATAGTCAGACATGGAATGGAACATATTCTGATTTTTACCAACAAAGAAACATTAGGATAGTGTAAATACACAGTACACACTGATTGCAATTCTCACTGGGACCTACTGTACAAATTTCACACATGTCACACACACATTCCCTTTTGTCCGTCGAGTACAACCGTAGATCGCTGACGTCACTTTAAACTTAAAACTTAAAATGGCATTCGGCTAACAACATTAGCGTAGCGAACCTGCCACCGCACTTATATGTGCATAAAGTGTGGTAACAAAATATCACAGCCCCTAAGACTGGGAGCGTTCTAACTCTACTGAGCATGTACCCAACATTATATGAAAAATAAAAAGTCATTACGATGTTTTAGTGCACTTCAAGCGCTAAATGGATTCATTAACAACTTATACTAGTAGGGTCCGGAAACGGAAATGGGAAATGCTGAAGTAATAACGTGAATTACAACATAAATTAAGAGAGAATTTGTCATGGTTTTTGTAAAGTACATTTTTGTGTCCTCAGATGTAGTCAACTAAAATGCATAAATAATTTAGTCACGTTAGTGTCACATGATCTACAATTAACCCTTTA
Organism: Notolepis coatsorum; assembly: GCF_963971535.1. Taxonomy (NCBI): domain Eukaryota; kingdom Metazoa; phylum Chordata; class Actinopteri; order Aulopiformes; family Paralepididae; genus Notolepis; species Notolepis coatsorum. The sequence goes on along the minus strand of NC_140165.1, from coordinate 217,640,706 downwards.
TCTGCCAGAGCTTATTCTCATCCTTGTAGCCTCTCTGCCAGCACTATTTGTCTATGAAGATGTTCACCTTCTTTGCAGGGCTATAACTTTTTAAATTGTATTGCTAAATTGACATTACTATGGCCCATTCAACATCAATTATCTATCATTCAGGATGTAGGAACGTTTTACTTTTTCATTCACACATTCATAAAAAAATACGGTCTAGAGTATAAATATGTTTTTATCGTTTTCTGCAGTATTTCATAGTTATAGAGTCATAGAGTTATAGCCATAAATGCATATATTAGATCATCAAATGCAGTTTGATACCGATTGACGCCAGATAAAAAATGTCAACTGTACATGATCCCAGACGTTATGACTCATCATGCGCGGTTGACCGGAGGGGGGGGGGGTTGTTTATAATTCCGTGGCCGACGTTAAATCATTCATGTCGTATGGGTGATATATAGATCAGAGCAGTTTGTATCGAAAATGGTAAACAAACAGGCTGAAACTCACCCCAGTCTCCTCGTAGCGTTGGGTGATGAGCGTGGAGCAAAAATATCGCTATTATGGGATGTTGATCTAGGTGAACCATTTCCGGGTTGTATATTACTAATACACGTCCAATCATGTTGTTTATTGAGTTATGGCAACGGATCGATATGCACAGTGTTTGGATAGAGTCCCGCGAGCGATAGCGAGTGGCCAGACCGAATAGGGAGACACATCGGCGTCACAATTATCAACATCCGGTTGCAACTCGCCGATCTGCCACCAGGTGGCGGTATTGAAGCGTTGGAGAGTTGAGCGGAGATCTACAGCACCAGTCAAGGATCCGTGGGTGAAATATGAATACCATGACAGAAATTTCAAATATTGATCTCAAAGACGCTGTAAAACGTCATTGGCAGATTACGCATGGCGAGGAATTACCACGTCATTGGCGAGAAAAGGGTTTTAACGTGACGTCACGTCTCGTTGTCATCGGGGGAAAAAGCTTTGTTGACGACCATATTTAGTAATGATTTTCGTTGACAAAATTAACACTGGTGGTGAAGTCCTGGCCCGGCTACGTCCACTACATGTTTCACTTCCACTGTCCCAACTGAGCGCAAACGCTGTACAAGCCAAGGTTCACACACAAGTGCACATTTACAATCAGTTAAAAACAGAGATGCATCCACACGATCATTCTCTGTACAGTTAAAATATCTATAATAATAAAAGTCTTCAGGCTCACACTGATTTAAAACCACTCCCAGTTCACTTAAAGACTGAACTCTGGTAAGTCCTACATTTTGGAACATAAACATTTACAAAAATTAAATAAAAAGGGTCATATTTGACTTTAATAACTACAATCAACCTATCCAAAACCGCAACCTTTTCTGAAAGAAGGAGTGTACACCAAAGAACAACACACAGAAACCAGAGAAAAACTTCTTGGTAAGTGTACCCCCCATTGTTCCTCGTTCTCATTTGGATTCTTACAGAATTGACAAACATCTCCTCATCTGCAAAATAATCCCCAAGTTTTACTTTCTTCTTGTTTTTTGTTGTTTGTAGGAACTTTTTGATCTGTTGGACTGAATATTTTTTCCTCTGCTGTGATTCAGATACTTCAGAAACAGTGACTTCATCCAGTGGCGGCTCTGCCACTAGGGGCGCAAGGGCGCGACCCACCTGCTGTTTAATCAGAGAAGAAGAAAATAAAACTTTTTAGTTTTTTGTTTTATAGCCCTATAAATAATATAAACATGTTTAAAATGAATAATATTTACTCATTTTAAGTATGTTTGTATTTCCAATGCACAATATAACGTTATTATCTAAAATAAAAAAACACTCGTTTTCCTGAGAAGGAAGTGACGTTTTTTTTATTTGTTCGTATTTCTCGGCCCGGGCTAGACGCGATAGCGCTCTGAGTGCGCGTCACAGTTTGATCGCTGTATCCGTCACAGCCAATCAGTGCATACCGCGTTGTGCGTTGAAATATGACTATTATGTTGGAATCCGGGCGCGATTTGAAGCGGTCTAGCCAGTAGCGTCAAGAATTTCTGTAGCCGCATTTCGCGGAGACGCTCTCTGATTGGCCGACGCCAGTATTTTTTTCCGTGGCAGAATTTCACAGAGACGATCTCTGATTGGCCGAATCCAATTTCTAATGTTCCAATTCTAGCTTCCTAGGTTGGTCCGTTGGTGAGAGATAGTTGTGTTGTTGTGTTGTTGTGAGATGCAGGCAGCAGAGCGTGCCGTGACTGCAAGTTCTTTAGACGGTTAAGCTTAGGCACTCTTTCAAAGTTGGTTAAGGTTAGAGTTTGTCTTAGAGCATGGCGATAGAACGCCAGGTAGTTTGCAGTCTGTTCGACGCGGAAAAATGGACAAAGAAATGTACTTGTGTTGTGCTAACAAGCTAACACTTGGCTAACAAGCTATATGGCGGATGCAGTCTGGAGACAGTGGACAGTGGTCTGGAATACATCAACAGTGGATTATACACGTTTATCAAGCTCTCCTGCCCTGGACGTTTCAACTAAACAGTGAGTCTCTCTCTCTCTCTCTCTCTCTCTCTCTCTCTCTCTCTCTCTCGCTATACACAGCTGTCTCCGCGAAATGCGGCTACGGAAAAAAGTATTGACTGTGCTTGCTGAGACGATAATTAATAGGCTAGCGATTCAAAACGCGCTGCTGTGTTGTGAACTATAACATTAATTTAGCTGCTGCTGATGCATAATGAATGAATGGTGAGTTGTTTAAAATGACAACATACATGTGTTAATTATTTGATTTGATTGATCCGAGAGACAGAGAGAGATTGCTCCAGAGCATCTCAGAGCATTACATTTTCAACTCGACCTATTAACGTGAACTGCGACCCGCAAGGCACCAGCGCCAGCGGCCGCCACTGACTTCATCTCTTCTTCATCGCTTGTCTCATTATCGTCTATGCTGGAGTTGGACCAGAACCAACAAGCTCCTTCCACATCCTGATCTACCTGCTGACTCTCTTTGACCATACTTGTCATTTATTTGTTAGCCTGAGAGCCACTATTGTCACTTTCCTTTTTTTTTCTTTTCAGCTGATTCAGGTAAATTTGTCTCCGCCACATCACTGTCTCTTGCCATGTCATCCACTGTCTGGCTGTTTACAACATTTATGACATTTGACTCTTCTACTATTTCAGTGTTGTCACTCATCCCATTTTTCTTCTGACTGATAGTCGCTTCACTCTCCTTCTCTCCTTTTTCTTCTGAGGGTGCAGAACAACCTCTGTTATCTCCCGCTACGTCACCACTGGTTGAGGGGGCAGTGGGCCCCCCCCCCCCTCTGTACCTGCACTGCTCGCAGCTCTGCGCTCCTGAGCCTGTGCGTCTCCCAGGGGTGTAAAGTACTTGAGTAATTGTACTTTGTTACAATACTTAAGTACTGTTTTTGGGGATTTGTACTTTACTTGAGTATTATTAGGTTTGTATACTTGTACTTTTTACTCAATTACATGTCAGAGATTTTTTTTTTACTCCTTACATTTAAAATGCAGACCTACAAAGTAGAAAGTACGAATCTTGCAGGTCCAACTATTTTAATTAGTATATTTGTTTCGAGAGAGCGAGAGAGAGAGAGAGAGAGAGAGAGCGAGAGAGAGAGAGAGCTGTGCGTGTTTGTGTTGGGCTATTGGAAACGTGGTTGCATTTGACTGACTGATCATATATTGATCGATGGCAATGGTGATAATATTCGCCAATGCGTGCCTTGTACATGTTTGCAAAATGTTTGGTATAGCGCCCCTAGTGGCAAAGCATCCACAAGCCGCTACTGCTTCTACCCGGTGTGGAGAGAGGAGTCACGGTAACAAACGCATGCACCGTCGACACTAACTCTGGTCTCAATCACTTTGTTCACTTTCTCCACACCTAGAAAGATTACCACTCCACTGTTCATCAGAGCAGCAGATTTAATGCTGCTGTGGCTAACAACGTCAGCCACAGCTAAAACAGTCTTCTACAGACACATTGTTACGACCCCTGTGAGTCTAAGGGTAAAGGGCTGTAACATAACAGTTGGTTGACAGAAAAGATGGACCACGTTTGTAAACAACAATGATATTTATTGAATAGATGCAAAGGAAGCACATGTAGCTCAGGGGTGAGCCCAGGCCAAAACAACAAACAAACACCACTATACTCCAAATAAACACAATCTAATCTATGGTAAAAGAGATTACACTACCTAAACTACTCTTACCTAACCAAAACAGGAGAAAACAATGTCCAAAGGAAATGGCAGCTCACCCCATCTGTGCTTCCTGAGAAAGAGAGAAAAACACATTAATTATACAGAAACAAAAGCAGAATATATACAAAAACAAACTATGGCTGGCAATGCTCTCTCTGTGGCCATACACACACAAGGAAATTACTACTAAGCACCAAAGGCAATAAACGAAATGCAATACTGTCAAAGTTACAGGTTTACCAAAAACACAACATGCCTAGCCTCATGCCAGAGAGAGAGAAAGACTGAAGTGAGAAGCCATGTTTTAACAGGTGTGGGGTGATCCATGATTGGGTGGTGTGGATTGAGTGTTGAGTCTGAAGCCATCCACCAAGGAAGAATTGACCAATGGTGAAGGGAACAATGGCTGGAGGGAGGAAACAAAATGGAGAACACACACACATGGAGACACACACTGGGGAATATATACATTGGGATGTAACACCCCCATACATAAGACAAAAAACATGTCTGACACTTAACACCAACTAAACATGTTTTTTTTTTAACAACGAGATAACATCTCTGAGATAACATGCACTCCAAAACAAAGAGCTATGAAAAAACTAGCAGCAACATAAAACGAGTCCACTGCAACATAGACCGAGTAGACAGCAAAAATAGATCAAGTCGACAGCAATATACAATAGAACGAGTCGACAGCTAAATAGAACAAGTCGACAGCACGAGAGAATTAACTCCGAGATATAGCATCCGCCAACACATTCTCAGACCCCTTCTTATGCTTTATGCTGAGGTTATAATTTTGCACTATGAGCGCTGATTGTGGTTGTACATCCGCGACAGAAAAACCAATGGGTTGTGGTCGGTGTATACTACCACTGGTAATACGCTCGAACCGACATACACCTCAAAATGTTGCAACGCATACAACATAGCCAAAGTCTCCTTTTCAACAGTGGAATAGTTTAGTTGATGTTTGTTAAATTTCCGGGAGAAATAACAAACCGGGTGACTGACACCATCATGATCTTCCTGTAATAACACCCCTCCAGCTCCCACCCCGCTGGCATCCACCTCCAGCTGGAACGGCAGGGAGAAATCTGGAGCAGAGAGAACAGGGGAACTGCATAAGAGAGCTTTAACACTATCAAATGCATTTTGACAATCAGCTGTCCAAATGAATGGTTTGGACGGGCTACACAGGCTAGTGAGAGAAGTGACGACAGAAGAAAAGTTCCGGCAAAAACCACGGTAATACCCAGCCATCCCAAGGAATCTACGCAATTCCCGCCTAGTAGTAGGCACTGGAAAAGTTGTGATTGCAGATATTTTTGCATCCACCGGACGCACTTGGCCTTGTCCTACCTGCTTACCAAGATAGGTAACCGTAGCCTTGCCGAACTCACACTTGGCAAGGTTAAGGGTCAGGGAGGCTCCAGCTAAGCGGTCAAAGACAGTTTGCAAGGTTGTCATGTGGTCACGCCAGTTGGTCGAATAGACAACCAGGTCATCGAGATAGGCATTACAATTTGGAACACCAGCCAGGACTAGGGTCACCAGTCGCTGGAAAGTGGCCGGGGCATTACGCATTCCAAAAGGCATTACAGTATATTGCAAAAAATTGTCAGGAGTAACAAACGCCGAGATTTCCGAGGCACGGGGGGTCAAAGGGACCTGCCAGTAACCCTTTAACAAATCTAGTTTGCTAACATAGGTGGCAGATCCAAGGTTGTCAATACAATCTTCCATGCGGGGCAGTAGGAAGGAATCAGGCACGGTGACAGCATTTACCTTTCGGAAATCAGTACAAAATCTAGGAGTTCCATCCGATTTGGGAGCTAACAAGCAAGGTGAACTCCAGGGACTGCAACTTGGCTTGGCTAAACCATGTTTTAACAAATAGTCAACCTCCTGTTGCATCATGGCCCTCTTGGTGATGTTAACACGGTATGCATGTTGCTTGATAGGCACAGCATTGTTAACATTAATATCATGGGCCAATACAGAAGTACAGGAGGGAACATCACCAAACAGAGCCTTGTAGGCCTGAATCAAATTTGTGATGTCCTCTCGCTGCTCCTCAGGTAAGTGTGCTAAGTGAGTGGGCAGGTTCAATAACATCTCAGTGTTGGACAATCTAGCACCCTGATGGGCTGCATTGCGCAACTCCAAGCCATCTACATCCTCACCACTAACGTCAGGAGAGTCCGGAACTATTGGAGTTGAGGCAACAGCAGAGACGGCCAGTCCGGCTGTCTGGTCTGAGGTCTTCACCTGCACACTATCTCTGGAAAAATATGGTTTAAGCATATTGATGTGGCAAACACGAGAGTGACGTTTACGATCAGGGGTGCGAACCACATAGTCTGTATCACTTATCTTCTTGTCTATTGCATACGGTCCGGAAAAACGAGCGGAAAGAGCAGAACCAAGGATAGGTAACAGGACTAGAACCTTATCACCTGGCTGGAAAGATCGAGAAACAGCTTTCTCGTCATAGTGCCGTTTCATAGTTCTCTGGGAAGAAGAGAGCGCTTCTTTTGCGAGAGAGCACGCCTGATGCAGTCGCTCTCGAAACTGGCTAACAAAATCTAGAACATTAGTGGGTGTGCTGGCACCCTTTGACATGAACCGTTCTTTAAGAACTTTCAGAGGCCCTCTAACAGTGTGCCCAAAAACGAGCTCAGCAGGACTGAAACCAAGAGACTCCTGTATGGTCTCTCGCGCAGCAAATAGAACAAGGGGGACACCCTCATCCCAATCTTTCTCTGTGTCTAAGCAATATTTACGCAGCATGGACTTTAAGGTCTGATGCCAACGTTCTAGAGCCCCCTGAGTTTCAGGGTGGTAGGCACTGGACACTATATGTCGGATACCCAGGGACTGTAACACTTTCTCAAATAACCTAGACAGGAAGTTGGTGCCTTGGTCCGTTTGTACTACCTTAGGCAGTCCAAACGTGGAGAAGAACTTCGTCAAAGCCTTAATTATTACAGGCGCTGTAATTCTGCGAAGAGGGATAGCCTCAGGGAAACGGGTGGCGGTACACATTATTGTCAACAAAAACTGATTGCCGGCTTTGGTCCTTGGCAACGGACCAACACAGTCAACTATGACATGTTCAAATGGTTCACCGACCGCTGGTATAGGACAGAGGGGAGCAGGTGGAATTACCTGGTTTGGCTTTCCGGTGATCTGACAAGTACTACAGGTACGACAGTACTGTGCTACATCGGACTTCAAACCGGGCCAAAAGAAATGTAATTCTGAAAGTATTCTGTTGTATGTTTTAGTGACTCTTAGTGAGAAAAAACTTCAGGGAAGTTCTGTGACAAGTCATCAGGCAGAGAATCTGTGTCTGGGTGATCCAACACTTCCAGCACAGCGTTCACCTGTCCTCCAGCTAAATCATTTCCCATGATAAAGGAAATGCCTTTAACTGGCAAGGAAGGTCTCACCCCTATTTTAAAGAAACCAGTGACCAAATCAGATTGTACATGAATACAGTGTAACGGGGCTGGCACGAAACCCATCTCAATACCTTGAACTAGGACACTAGAACCACAGGAAGATTTCTCAGACAGAGGTAGTACATCAGAGAGGATAAAGGATTGTGAGGCTCCAGTATCTCGTAAGATCTGAACTGTACACTGATCTTTTGGATCCCCTGTCAAGGAAACTAAACCCTTGGAAGTAAATGGCCTGAAACAAGGATCGAGAACATCCTGATCATTGTGCATCTGTTGATCGGAATCAGGTGCCATTTTAATCAGACCAACCCCTTTGGGTTGTCTAAAGTTCTGAGAGGACGGTTGCTGCTTACGTTTCAATGTTAAACAGTCAGAAATAACATGACCAGATTTATGACAGTAGTAACATGTCCGCTCCTCTTTTGAGCGTGGAGGTGACATTTTTGGTCGGGGGTGTGTGAATTCTGAATGGTTGGGGACAGAATGTTTCTGAGAGAAATCATGGGGGAGAAACGAGTCACGCCTATCTACAAACACAGTTTTATGGGTTAGCGCAAACTCATCAGCTAATACAGCAGCTTGCTGCAGAGTGGACACTTTCTGCTCACTCAGGTAAATTACAATACGCTCTGGCAAACGATTCTTAAACTCTTCTAATAGAATGAGTTCTCTGAGAGAGTTAAGATCTGAGGCCTTGCTTGCTGCACACCATTTATCAAAGAGAGTTCCCTTCTCTCTAGCAAACTCTACAAAGGTCTGGTTGACAGCTCTCTTGTGACTGCGAAACCTCTGCCTATAAGCTTTGGGCACAAGCTCATATGCACGAAGGATGGCAGCCTTCACAGTATCATACAATAGACTATCTTCTAGGGAAAGTGTTGAACAAACCTCTTGGGCTTTACCAGTCAATTTGCATTGAAGCAACAAAGGCCAGACCTCTCTTGGCCAGCGCAATGAAGCAGCAATACGCTCAAACACATTAAAATAAGTATCAACTTCGGTCTCTCGGAACGGAGGCACCAAAGCAATGTGTTTACTTATATCAAAAGTGTGTGATGAATAAGCTGTGGAGGAGGACATACCCGGGCCTTGTGGAGGAGTCGGTGTAGCAGAGTTGGATCCACTCCTTTGGTCTCCCAGCTCCAACTCCCGCAGTCTGAGCTCTTTTTCCACCTCAAGCTCCAACCTACGGATGTTAATAGCCCTTTCATTTTCCGCCTCAAGCTCCATTTTACGAAGCCGATACTCCGCCTCACGTGCTTGTGCCTTCTCCTGAGCCTCCATCTGGAGACGGGCTATTCTAACCTTGACCTGGGCCCCTTCTCGAGACCCAGTTGACACAGGAGAGGTCAAGTGAAAATGTGGCAATGTGACGTTCACACCTGCCTTTTCAGCACCATGGGCTTGCTCCTCAGAAGGCGGTGCTTCTGTAGGTTCACCAGGAGGACTTGCATGTTCATCAGAGACCGCAGGTAAAACAAGCGTCCCCTGCTCCAACAGCTTATCTACCACAAGACACCTGATATCCTGCTTAAGATGCTTTTGTTGAACCGAGAGTTGAAAATGTGTGGCAATCTCCACTAAGTCTGCCTTGCGTCAGCTATCTAGCGCTTCCCAAGTAGGATTGCTCAAGAATTTCCCCAGATCAAAAGTACTAACTGCCATTTTTTTTTTCTTACACAAATGCCATTTTTACACAAATTAATTAATAACTATACAAGTGTAAACAAACACAGTTCACCAAATCCATCAACCAACAATTGAACACAGGTTACAAAATCCAGGCAGAGCCCCCATTTATGTTACGACCCCTGTGAGTCTAAGGGTAAAGGGCTGTAACATAACAGTTGGTTGACAGAAAAGATGGACCACGTTTGTAAACAACAATGATATTTATTGAATAGATGCAAAGGAAGCACATGTAGCTCAGGGGTGAGCCCAGGCCAAAACAACAAACAAACACCACTATACTCCAAATAAACACAATCTAATCTATGGTAAAAGAGATTACACTACCTAAACTACTCTTACCTAACCAAAACAGGAGAAAACAATGTCCAAAGGAAATGGCAGCTCACCCCATCTGTGCTTTCTGAGAAAGAGAGAAAAACACATTAATTATACAGAAACAAAAGCAGAATATATACAAAAACAAACTATGGCTGGCAATGCTCTCTCTGTGGCCATACACACACAAGGAAATTACTACTAAGCACCAAAGGCAATAAACGAAATGCAATACTGTCAAAGTTACAGGTTTACCAAAAACACAACATGCCTAGCCTCATGCCAGAGAGAGAGAAAGACTGAAGTGAGAAGCCATGTTTTAACAGGTGTGGGGTGATCCATGATTGGGTGGTGTGGATTGAGTGTTGGAGTCTGAAGCCATCCACCAATCGGTGCTGTATTGCAATAATGGAAGAATTGACCAATGGTGAAGGGAACAATGGCTGGAGGGAGGAAACAAAATGGAGAACACACACACATGGAGACACACACTGGGGAATATATACATTGGGATGTAACACACATTAACACTTTGACGACCACGACTTGCAGTGTAATTATGGTTCTAGACGACCAGGGTTTGTCAACAAACCGATGTACTTTTGGATAGCTATATATATACTTTATAGTATTGCTATCTGTCCATTCTCATTGTCACTTGAGTGCATAAACCGTGCCTTCATAATGGCTTAAAGAAAAAAAAATCCATTGGTTGGTTGTCATTTTATAGCGTCGTTATCGCAGTTTTCGTCTCGTGTTTTTTCTGGGAAGCTAGATATGAGGCTAAAGGCTAGTCACGTTATATCGAACGCCATTTCTGTTGTATATATACGAATGAAATAAAAGAAACTGCTTAGCATCCGGACTATTACAGAGCATCTATGGATGAAATGGGGGCGGCGGGGGACGCCGATTAGTATTATTGATTAGCAATACAGTGTGCGTTCAAGTAGCCACATTCAATGATCGATCGATCGCTTGCGTTTTACTACAATGTCCAATCCGGCTGTAATTTGGGGGAAGTGTGTCCTACCGTCAGCCCATGTGATCGCCGGCAGCATTTCCCCATTATTCATCGGCATCTGGTAGATCGATATGTCCATTGGCTGATCATAAATCCCATTATTCCAGGCTGAAATCTGCGTTCCGAAATGTGATCAAAGATGGAGGATGTTCGCCTGGGATCCAGGCTCATATGAAATGCCCCTAGACAGTAAAAAAAAATTCCCATTCGGCCTCAATGATACTGCAGTGGAGCGATGGTGCCCCTAAGAGGATCTGGCCGGTATTGCATGTTGCGGAAATCAAATATGCGGGTAGGTCCCCAGAGTCGATCGGGGATGTTAATATGGTTATTAATATGGAATAAAACAATAACAACTTGCCATGAGTTAACTCGTGGCTCTGGTCCACAACGGGTGGAATCGAAACACGAGTTAACTCGTGGACGGTCCTTAATGTGTTAACAGCAGATATTTTTTTTTTATTATTATCTTTTTCCCTCTTCTTTTTCTGTTTTTCTCCCATCCCAATGTTAGTCGTTATGCCAATTCCCAATCCCCTTCCTGGTCATTGCGCACTCTATCCCCTACCGTCGGTCCGGGAGGGCGGAGACTATCACATGCTTCCTCCGACACATGTGTACCCAGCCCACCGCTTCTTTTCACCTGGCAGCGCAGACTCTCACTGGGAGAGTGTAACGTGTGGAAGGTCACACTACCTCTCTCAGATCCTTCCCTTGCTGTGCAGGCGCCCTGACCGAACTGTAGGAGTCGCTGTTTACAACAACCAGGACCCACCCTCGCCGGGTTTCCCACCCGCTAGCACTGCCAATTGTGTTAGTATGGACGGTCGGCCAACCCGGAAGCACCACAGCTGGATTCGATCCCACTGTGGTGGTAGACAGACGCATAGTCCGCTGCGCTACACGGCCACCCGACAGCAGATATTTGAACACCATGTTTTCTACTGAGTTTGGAAAACTCCATAGTAGCACGCCAACCAGCAAAAGCCGACTGCCAAACAATCTCCCTACTTACCTCTATACACACCAAAACACCAGTAAACTAACAATACACTCTGATTAAAATATTTACATGAATACATTTTAAATAGATAGATAGATAGATAGATAGATAGATAGATAGATAGATAGATAGATAGATAGATAGATAGATAGATAGATAGATAGATAGATAGATAGATAGATAGATAGATAGATAGATAGATAGTTAGATAGATAGATAAAGATAGAAAATTAGAAGCATGCACTCAGAGAGAGAGAGAGAGAGAGAGAGAGAGAGAGAGAGAGAGAGAGAGAGAGAGAGAGAGAGAGAGAGAGAGAGAGAGAGAGAGAGAGAGAGAGAGAGAGAGACAGAGATAACAAGGCATGAGCAATAGTGACAAAAAGAGGACAAAGAATGAACGAGAAAGAGAGAGAAAGAACAAGAGACATACATCGTCAGATGCAGAGAGGAAAGTGGGCTTGTTGTTGTAGTTGTAGCTTATGTTGTTCTCATGGGCCTGCTGCTTTGCCACATGTCAACTGTATGTGCGGTGGAGCTGCATGCCAAGAGGCCAGAATGACAGCACTTTAATTTCACAAGCAGGTTCTCCTGGGGATTAATTTCAAATGCCCTCCAACCACGTCTCAACCTGAATTGCATTTGCGGGGAGTGTGGCACGTCTGAGGGAAAATATTTCTGACTGGCCCCACAGTTAAAAGGCAGAAATGACAGCGCAACGCCAGGAATATGAAATGTCATGAACACACGACTCCATTCTCAGTCACAGTAAACCAAGGCTCAATCTCTTCCTCCGACGGGGAGGTCTGGCCCGGCTGCTTCAGTCTCGGAGCTGAAATTAAGACCTCACCACCAGTGATGCCACAGATTACTTGTAAAAGTAATCTGATTACTGATTACTGATTACTCCTTTAAAAAGTAATCTTAGTTACTTTACTGATTACTTGATTATCAGAGTAACTTAGTTACTTTGAAAGTAACTAGGTTACGAAGTCGTCCCCCCTGCTGCTGCCACAACATAAGAATGACAAAAAAAATTGAGTAAAATGTACTCAGTTTGAGTAAAATGTACTAATAGGACAGGTAGGCCTATCTATATCTATATCTAGACACTGAGGTGTCTGTATACGTATATGTGTGTGTGGATATGGATATGGTGCGTCTGTCTATGTCTGGGTCTCTCATGTCTGGGTCTCTCTCTCATGATGTGCTCTGTCCTTGTGTCCATGACTGTATTGTGACCTGTATCCCTACTATGTCTATGTGCTTTTGTTGTGTTTTTATTCTAATGTATTTATCTTGATTTTATTCTGTTTTTATTGCTAACCCTTTTTTTTACACAGGATTTTAGCCTGTACCTTCTGGCAGGGGGACTACCAATGGAAATTAGCCTTTTGGCTAAAATTGGGTGCATTTACATTTGTAAAATGTTTTATCAATGTACACTGTCCCCCTTGAACAAATAAAGTAAACCTAAACCTAACCTAAACCTATAGATCTATAGATTTCACAAAAGATAAATGGTCAATAACACCACATGTAGGCTGATATGTAGCCTACCTTTGAGGCCTGCCCCATTCAGATATGGTTCTAATGTTCCTAGTGAAACAGGGGAGAGGGGTGAGTAAACCAGTGATTATATCTCAGTAACAGAATCTTCTCAAACCTCTTGTCAGAAAGTCTGTTCCTTCTGCTACTGACAACCTACATACTGCAGTATGGTGTTCCATGTTCATGAATAGTGCAATGCAAAAGATGTTTAACTCAAAGGTGGAACATACTGTTTGGCTGGTGCAGCTCCGAGTCCTGTAGAAGTCGATGGTCGTGCTGTGCTGTATATTCCATATGCGGTAGACAGTATTTTGTTTCCTTCGCAAAGTGAATGTTTTTTTCACCCGGCTTAGCTGACACAAACGTTAAGTAGACTAGTGAACTTCCAGTGCAAGAAAGCGTTACCAGCGCGAGCGTCTCCCTGCTAGCTCGCTATGTTTTGGTCAGCCTGATAATAACAATAACAGCCGCGCCCACCAGCATGGCTCAACACGCTAGGTTGCGTGCTGTGACGTCACTCCCCAATACAAGGAAAAGCTCTCCAAAAGTATATTTGACTGTCGAAAACAAAAGAAAATACTGCATTCCGCCTGCATTATGATGAGATAGTAACGAAATAGTAACGCACAGCCACTTGGACAAGTAACTGCAATCAGATTACTGGCTTGTAAAGATTAACGCATTAGATTACTATTTTCGGGGAAAAGTAATCAGATTACAATAACATGACAACCTAATGTATTTGTGTGTTTGCGGAGACGCCTTACTAACGGACCTGGACGTGTCCGTCGGTTCCAAAATGTCATCCTCTCAGAACCTTTCTGTCCGTCAAAACGGACACAAATCCGGTAGAGACGGACACGTCCTCAGCCCTGTCCAACAAACAGGTGCTCCCCATTGAAATATAATTAAAAACAGACACAGACGGACACGCCAAACAGATCATGTAGCCGGGCGCCGTTGGCTGACTGATTGCAGCTGCGCCTGCTGCTGGCTGGCAGAGCCACTCCCAGCTCTTGCCAACCTGCTAACATGCACAGTGCAGCACAAATGTGATTTTGTTGTCATTTTGCTCTGGAACCAGAGCACCACTGGAAAATAGATGTTGACCTCATTGAGTTGCCCTGGAAAAGTAAAGGTTAAATAAAATGAATGAAAATAAATAAAATCCTTAAAATCACCACGGCTAAGCGCCCAGTTAACCGTACAGGGTAAAGCAATGCGAAGAACAAAAAAGTGTTAGTTGAGAATATAAGTTGAAACCAAATAATTATGTTTACAATGTGCACTGTAAAAAATAAAAGATAAGCTGGAGCCGGATATATGCCACTCACACATGCATGTGTGTTTCAACAATGAGAGACTGACACACAGGACCGAGGGAACTCAGTCAGCGCTGGGGGTGCTGAGATAAGTGATATAATAACATCATAGGCGGCGGGTTGCGCTGAAGGGGAGGCAATGACCGCGCAGCGCGCACATTTTTTCCACTTTTAATATATAGTGCAAATTAAGTGTTCAAATGAAGGCATCCAATAATAGATTAACCATCATTGTCTTACCTTAATGCAGCAAAATGCAACGTTTCGTCTTGGCATCAATAATCTTTTCTGCCCGGTGCAGCCCGGTAGCGTAAAGATTTTCCCTAACCCACTTTCAGTTCCGCGTTCGGGATCCCTTTGTTTATATGCCTAAAACACCGGTCTGTATAACAGGGAACACTGCATTATCGAGACAGCGCCCCTATGAGGATCTTTTCCGAATTCTAAGGGTAGGGTAAATCTGCAGTGCCGGCGCTCGGTGACATTGAGTAGGATATGGTATTACAATGGAATAAAAGCCAAAACAACCTTGCAGTTACAACTCCCTGCCAGGTGGGGGTGCTGCAGCCCCCGCAGCCCCCCCCCCATTGCCGCGTCCCTGCTGACGCATGAGTGTTTCAACACAACAATGAGAGACTGACATATGAGTATTTCAACAATGAGAGACTGACATATGAGTGTTTCAACAATGAGAGACTAATGTACGAGTGTTTCAACAATGAGAGACTGACATATGAGTGTTTCAACAATGAGAGACTGACGCATGAGTGTTTCAACAATGAGAGACTAACATGAGTGTTTCAACAATGAGAGACTGTCGTATGAGTGTTTCAACAATGAGAGACTTTTTGTTTCAACAATGAGAGATTGATGTATGAGTGTTTCAACAGGAGACTCATGAATGTGTATTTCAAAGATTTTATGTTGTTGTTGTTGTTGTTGTTGTTGTTGTTGTTGCTGTTGCTGTTGTTGTTGTTGTTATTGTGGAATGAATTGAATAGGAGAGCAAATATTAAATATCAAATTGACATAATTCCTACCTAGTTAATTCAAACA
This sequence comes from Notolepis coatsorum, assembly GCF_963971535.1. Taxonomy (NCBI): domain Eukaryota; kingdom Metazoa; phylum Chordata; class Actinopteri; order Aulopiformes; family Paralepididae; genus Notolepis; species Notolepis coatsorum. The sequence continues at coordinate 217,625,051 of NC_140165.1, read as the reverse complement.
AAAAAAGCCAATGCAAAAAGGTTACTTGAACATCTAAGTTGAGACAAGTCTTTCTTTGTTGCTGTTGTTTTTTTACAGCGACATGATGAAAATGGAATGTCCACTGTGGTCTCTGTGTGTGAAGAGCACTCAGGGGCTCCCTGCGGAGCAGAGCACAAAGGAAAGAGAGAACCTCTGGAATCAATGGCATGTAATCAGATTGGGTGCCGCAGAGAGCTGCCAGGGGTGCGTCTATACTTTCCGCAACGGAGCTCGGTTTCCGGGTTCCTCTGATTGGCCGCGACCCCCATGTGACCCGCGCTAGCACGCCCCCTTATCCACCGCTGCCGCCGGAGCGGCAGAGGTCCCTGCCTTCCTCAATTTATACGCATGGCAGTATTGGTATTGACTACGCCGTAAAGAATCATTAAAAAAATATACTGTTAACTGGAATATGTTGTGCCTTTACACATATGTTGGATTATGTAATTGGTTTGTCATGACAAACAAATAAAAAAATCGCGATTTACCCGCTGGCTACAACAACACACAGTGACTGCATGTAGTTCTTGTAGCCACCTCCTCAGAGGCAGGAATACTAAGCTCCCCCTTAAGCTCCAGGAGAGAGGAGAGAGGCTGAAAACCCGCAGTTCTTGCCCGACTGATGGGAGCCGAATCCCCGGATCCGATTTGTCTGATGAATGCCCCCAAAACATGGAGGTCCCGAATGCATGGAAGTATTGATTGCGCCGTAACGAATCATTAAAAAAAGATACCGTTAACTGGAATATGTTGTGCCTTTACACATATGTTGGATTATGTAATTGGTTTGTCATGACAAACAAATAAAATATCGCATCGCCGGCTGTCTCTGGCTTGCTCCAGCGGACACCAGAGCTCAGCCAGTGGCGAGAATATGCTGCCGCGAGCCGCATCGCTGAGCCGCATCGCTGAGCTCTGGTGTCCGCTGGAGCAAGCCGGCGACGCAATATTTTATTGGTTTGTCATGACAAACCATATTGTGCCATATGTGTACAACATATTCCAGTTAACGGTATATTTTTTTAATGATTCGTTACGGTGTAGTCAATACTTCCATGCGTATAAATTGAGGAAGGCAGGGACCTCTGCCGCTCTGGCGGCAGCGGCAGCGGTGGATAAGGGGGCGTGCTAGCGCGGGTCACGTGGGGGTCGCGGCCAATCAGAGGAACCCGGAAACCGAGCTCCGTTGCGGAAAGTATAGACGCGCCAGGGGTGCCTTGAGATTTAAAAAAAGATTTTTATTTTATTTTTTTAATTCTTTTTGGATTACAGAAAATTATCACTAAAGTGCTATCTGTTGCAGCTGCACTGTTTTCCATGAAAATACCATATTTGGATAAGTTTGACCATTTCTCAAAATCTGAAATTCATTATTTAATAAAACACAGAAAAGGATCACCAAGTTACTCTGGATAAAAAAAACCTTTACAGACAACATTGAGACAAAGCTTCCTGACACATCTCCATCCAAACTCTTGGAAGAACTAATTGAAATCTCATCTGATACCACATGGAGAGCTAGTTTCAGAGTGTGGTGCTGAGTACCAAGTATCTCATGATGCAGCAGTTAAGGTGTTGATACCATTCAGCACCACATATCTGTGTGAAGCTGGCTTTTCATCCACGACAGCTCTGAAAACAAAATGTAGGGCCAAGTTGAGCCTTGAGGATGACATGCGTGTTGCCTTGTCAAAGATCTCCCCACGTATTGACCGTATTATTAGCCAGCAGCAGCAGACCTCGCATTGAGCTAAAAATGTCCACTGAGTGAACGAGTGCTTATTTTCTGTATTTATTTATATTTTTTGAGAAATGCTAACTTGGTGATCCTTTTCTGTATTTTCAAAAAAATACATGATTTTCCGTTTTTGAGAAATGGTCAAACTTATCCAAATATGCTATTTTTATGGAGAACAGTGCAGCTGCCACAGATAGCACTTTAGTGATCCTTTTCTGTATTTAAAAAAAATACATGATTTTCAGTTTTTGAGAAAATGGTCACACTTATCCAAATATGCTATTTTTATGGAAAAGTGTGCAGCTGCAACAGATAGCACTTTAGTGATAATTTTCTGTAATTTTATTTAAAGAAATATGCTATTTGATTTACTACTACAAGCAGTGTAATGTCAACAGTACTAAGCCATTTAGACCTGAAACACCTGTTAATAATGCATTATATAGCCTGCATATACACACAAATGTGTTTCCCGGTTTCTTAAATAAACATTATTTTGATAGCAAGCACTTTTGTCATCATTGTAGCAAAAAAGACAGGACCGGAAAAGTCTTTATCGTATGTAGGGGTGCCCACACTGTAAGCGCTCACATACGCACTCATCTAGACGGTTTCAACAGGACAACATAAACACTCTAGAGTAGACCCAAGTGTACTTCCTGTCACAGTGTTTGCTAATACAGTATCAATGACTGACAGGGAATAAAGCTGTTGCCCAGCAACCAGATGGTTTCAGGGGACTTGTTTCGCTACGGAGCAGCTTGAAGTTTTCCTGTTCCAGTGTTAGCTAATACGAACTGTAGTGTCTAGATCCCATGGCTGGGAAGGACATAATATTTAAAAGTTTTAGGCGGTGAGAGTAGCTGAGGTTAATTATGATGAAAACTGATTATGAATTATCACTTTGCAGTTATAGGTAAAAAAGTGACAATTCTCCTGGAAAGGTCCTTCTGGGCTATGGGGTCTAGACACTACGAGTATGAATAGCTGACAGGAAATCAAATGCAGTCCATTCTATAATTTGTTATTTTTGTCATCAAGGTGAAACCGTCTGATACAGACACACAAACACTGGCACATACAGGAAAGATTATGTGGACCCCAGGAAGAGCAGCTGTTGCCTTGGTAACAACTAATGGGGATGATCCAAATACACAAAATGATAAACAATACGGGGACACCAAACTCAGAGTAGGGCTGGCTCTCTTCTCTATCCCGCTATCACTCACTCACTCACTCACTCACTCACTCACTCACTCACTCACTCACTCACTCACTCACTCACTCACTCACTCACTCACTCACTCACTCACTCACTCACCACTCACTCACTCACTCACTCACTCACTCACTCACTCACTCACTCACTCACACACTAGAGAGATATGAAGACAACAGAGAGACTATAGGGAGGTGTAGTCTGACATCACTGGTTGTTCCACCCGTATAGGGATTTATCATTGGGAAAATTGATTATCGGCTATTGTAACAATTTTGCCACATGGAAATTGAAAAGCTTTCCATTTTTGCACAACATGAGTTCCCTTCTATCACTAACATTATTGTTTAAGCATTTTGGGTTGAAATAAAATTTGGCGTATTTTTTTTATGATTAATTGCGAATATTTTCATGTTGAGCTATAGATTGTGGATGAATAAGCAGAAAGGTTTACCGTGCAAATGTTAATGCTTTATTTGTTTTAAACAAAACTATTTAGAAATGGGCAATGGGGAAATACATTGCGCGCGCTCTCTCTCTCTCTCTCTCTCTCTCTCTCTCTCTCTCTCTCTCTCTCTCTCTCTCTCTCTCTCTCTCTCTCTCTCTCTCTCTCTCTCTCTCTCTCTCTCTCTCTGGACACAGTGGACAGTGGTCTGGAATACATCAACAGTGGATTATACACTTTATCAAGGCAAGCCCTCCTGCCCTGGACATGTCAACTAAACAGTGAGTCTCTCTCTCTCTCTCTCTCTCTCTCTCTCTCTCTCTCTCTTCTCTCTCTCTCTCTCTCTCTCTCTCTCTCTCTCTCTCTCTCTCTCTCTCTCTCTCTCTCTCTCTCTCTCTCTCTCTCTCTCTCTCTTTACCTGAGCCTTTGCTTTGCTACAGGGTTGATGGATGAAAGATATCACCAGTGCTCCGTGATAGGACTATATATTTAGTCACTTTAGGACCAGTAATTGACTGCACAGAAATAGTCTCTTTTAATCCAAGTCATGACGAAAGAGTCCTTTCACCTACTCCTAATGGGCTCTTTTTCATCATTTTACAGTAAGTGTAATCAAATGTGGACAAAAGCAGTAGTAGCCAAATCCATTTCCAGTAGTGGAGTGTGTGTGTGTGTGTGTGTGTGTGTGTGTGTGTGTGTGTGTGTGTGTGTGTGTGTGTGTGTGTGTGTGTGTGTGTGTGTGTGTGTGTGTGTGTGTGTGTGTGTGTGTGTGTGTGTGTGTGCGTGCGTGCGTGCGTGCGTGCGTGCATGCGTGCGTGCGTGAGACTAATTTGGCCCAAAATAATGCCATTTGTTGATCAAATTTCTATGTGCACTTTGCATGCCCTCCCTGTGTTTGTGTGGGTTTCCTCCGGGTACTTCAGTCTCTTCCCACACCATAAACATACTTCTGCCCCAGCCAACCGGCAATTACAACTGGAGTTGGTGCCCGGGCGCTGAGCGCATTCATTAACACTAATTGCGACTTCTTATATAAACATTTTATGTCCATATTGGCTTTTACATCCCAGTTTGACAAACCACAGGAGGGTCTATAATCACTATTGTGCGGAAGGACACTAGTTTGTGCTTCGGCAGAGAGAAATAATGACAAAAAGAAAATGTTGGGAATATACGGTTCTTGTGTGACTGCCACAGCATTCAGAATGTTGGCGTTTCAACTAATAATAGTATGCAGTAGAAGCAGAGATTACTACCTGTCACAACAGTCCACTAGCAAGAGAAATGGTCTGTCTTCATTTTCCTTTACTGTATTATTGAAATGGTGTCTTCTTCAACAGCAAGGAGGTGGTGGGATGCGTTTACGTGTTGTCATGGTGTGTGTGTGTGTGTGTGTGTGTGTGTGTGTGTGTGTGTGTGTAGGTGTGTGTGTGTGTGTGTGTGTGTGTGTGTGTGTGTGTGTGTGTGTGTGTGTGTGTGTGTGTGTGTGTGTGTGTGTGTGTGTGTGTGTGTGTGTGTGTGCGTGCGTGTGTGTGTGTTTGGCCACGCACAAAAAAAAAAAAGGTGGAGTCTTTTTACCGAAAAGGTCAAAACGGGCTCTTCTCCGTCCCAGCAGAGCCCCCGTCTCACTCAAGAAGAAAGAAAACAACAAACACTCCCACCGTGTGGGGTGACTCACTGCTTTTAAAAGGAGATCACATTTCTCCCCCCCCCCCCCCCCCCCCCCCCCTCCACGCCTGCTTCCTCCCGCCAGTGGCAGGTAGAAATGCTCTAGCCAATTGGCCAATTGTCTGGAATGACCAGGGAGGTGTTCTTCCTCCCCCCTCTGGGTGGAATGAGCTGTCTTTATCTGGCAGCGTTTTTTATGGACAGCAAATTGGCGGGTAATTTGTTGAGATGAGGAGACAGGGCTGAGGAGACAGGACTGCTATTGTTATTTTCACCCGTATCCGTTGTTAACAAGGGAGTCGCATTTAATAGCTTGTGTTGGAAAGTGACAGGGCTATCTATCGTCATCCTCCCTCCAAATTGCCCCCCCATGTTTAGCAGATGTCTGAAAGAGAGGGCCGACACTCTGATTGGAGGGCTGTTATGTGAACCAATGAGGAACACCTTAGCATCACAAAAGACTCCACCCACCCTGGTCACCACCTCTTTGAACTGGCGTTATAGGTCAGTCAAAACACGCAGCTCCAGACTCAGAGACAGCTTCTTCCCCAAAGCAATTTGCACACTCAATATGAACATGAAAGGACATTGAGGACCATACGCTGCTATCCACCTGGCACTTTACCTTATACTTGTACAATGAGGTATATTATTTTTATACCCAGTTTTTTGTCTCTTCTACCCGAGCGGTCCGCCGGTGGACCGCAGATGACATCACGTCATAAATCTATCTCTACAGAGTGTATGAATCAAACTAGCGTGTTTTTTTCAGATGTATCCCTAAATATACCATATTTACCACATACCCTAAACATGTCACAACAGCAGTCATAGTGTATATTTTCAGCAATACGTTTGTTTACCAATAGGTTAAAGTGTTATTAATGAAATATCAGTTCGGGAATTGTGTTCATAAACTAGCGTATTTCGACCAGAAATAAACGGGAGCGGCCATTTTGCGGTAGTCATATGAGAAGAGCGCATCCAGAGCTCTCAATGAGCGTTGAAATTTTGAAAAGATACATTTGCTAGCGATTTCCAGCTTCCTGCAAGCAAATTACTTCCTGATTATTATTTTTTATTTCTCTTATTTCCCTGGATTATATACCACAAAACATACGCAGTGATGGGCAGTAGCTAGCTACAAGTAGCGACGCTACATAGCTTAACTACATTTCTCAGTAGCGTGATGGTAGCGTCGCTACTTTTGAACCAAGTAGCGTTCTCTGTAGCGCAGCTATTTTTAGAATCAAGTAGTGACGTAGCGTCAGCAAAACGCTACACGCTACTTCGGTCCTGAGAGTGTCGTGTTCTCCGGTCCTGCAGCTGGATACTATTGGAGAAAACCCACTATGATTGTTTGGTTGGTTTAGATATGAGTATGACGACTTACGATTAGGCCAAAACATTACGGGTAGGCCAATCAGAGGCAGGATAGGGCGGGACATGCCACTCCAGCTCGGCAAACCAGGAAGTAAAAAAAATCTAAACACAGACCATGAATGAATGAATGAACCAGTCCGCACGAAATGGCAGAAGGATTAGATGTTTCCAGGGCTGATGGCATTGATGAAGATGATGTCAATAACAACAATGCCTCTCCATGGCCCTATCTGGAAAAAATTTTGACTGAAAAAACGCCTAAAACATATGTGTGTATTGTGTCAGCCAAAAACGAAGCTTCTCTCAACTTCCCACACCCCCAGCACTAACTTGAGAACACATAATTCAGGTAAGCTGATGAAAAGCTTTACATAAACATTGTCAACTGTTCCCAAACAGCACACAAGTCAGTGCACTTTTTGTCAACAGATTTAACTAACAGATAGCTGCTATCATGTTTCACTGTAGGCAGAAAATTAACAATATTATGGGGGTGGAGAAAAGAAAAAACAAACTACCATAAGAGGGAAAAGATCACCTAGAGCAGTGGTTCTCAACCTGTGGGTCAGGACCCCCAGGGGGGGTCCCCACATGATTTTGGGGCCATGGAATGTTTTGTGAGTTACATATTTAAATACATTTGGTCATTTAGCTGACGCTTTCATTCAATGCAACTTACAAATTGTGTACAACAAGTCAGCAGGAGTGGTACATATCTAGCAGCCAAGGATAAGTAGTATTGTTTGTCTAGCAGTGTCGAGCTTGAGTGTTATACTCTGAGTACATACTGTACTGTAGTAGTATAGACATATTAGAATAGTTGGTGGTAGTATAGACATGGTAGCATAATAGTAAAATGCAGTAAGACAGTTATTATTAGTTAAAATTCAGATATTGAAGAAGTGTGTTTTTGGTTGATAAAGTGGGCAGGTTTCAGCTAGGAGAGGGTATCAGGCAGCCAGAAGATGCAGAGTTTAGGGATAAATAATACATAAAGGAATAGAAAAGAAACAGACCATTACTGCATCAAAAGTAATCAACAAACTATACTATAAAAACTGATGAAACATATGAAACATTAACCAAATGGTCTCTTTCTTTTCTTTTGTAGAGGCTGCACCCAGCTAAACTTGCCTTCCTGGATTTTGTACATAATACAAGTTCATGTTAAAAGGATGACACAAAAAGCCAGACTGAGGGCTTGTTTCAGTTTTATAATAAACAATCAAACTGAGAATTTTTTTGCCTGCCTATTTGTTTGGTGGAAACTTGATAATGAAGTAAAAAAAAAAAAAAAAAAGTAGTGCAGATGTAGCTAGCTATTTTTGCCATGTTCTTGTAGTGTAGCTTGCTACATTTCTCTGGGGATAGCTTCCATTGTAGTTGAGCTATATTTAATCGAGAGTAACTTGTAGTGTAGCTTACTACATTTTCCAAGTAGCTTGCCCATCACTGAACATATGGTTATCCTATAACCATAGTTATATGAGTATAGCGAGCGCTCTGCACTCTAGTGGAACCCTATCCCTTATCAATCTAATACTGAATAATTTTCTTCACATGTACACACCCATCCGCCTGGCCACACCCACATCCGCTCCTCTACATAAGCGGGGTGGTGGCCATACTAACAGCTCCTTCCCAAGTCTTTCACCACCGAAGGCGAAGACCACGGGGTCCTCAGTGAGTCAGTGCAGAGCGCTCGCTATACTCATATAACTATGGTTATAGGATAACTGTATGTTATATTATCGTATAGCTTACGGTCTGCACTCTAGTGGAACACAGGAGCTGAGCAGAGCGGAAGCTCGACAAATGTACCCGCTGAGGCCCCCCACAACCATCCGAACTGGGGAGGACCCGAGCCCCCGGACCCCCCTAGAGGTTTAGCACCTCAATGCACAGGGTGAGCAGATCGTGGGACTTACCTTCACAGAAGGACCCGCGACCACTCAGGCGTGCATCCCACATGCCACTAGGGAACGAACGGGATGCCGTAGCATCGGGACCCCACCAGACGGTCACTGATGACACCACCCCCCACATCGCCAGCGTATCGGACAGGGCCCAAATCAAGAGTAGGCCCTTCCCCCCTTTGGCACGCCGCCCTGAAGCAATCGAGCTTACTGCACCTGGTATTCCCAGGGGGTCCCCCATCCAAGAACTACCAGGGCCGAACCTGCTTAGTTTCCGAGATCTGACAAGATCGGGCGTGTCCAGGTTGGCATGGCCGTAAGCCCCAAGAGGCTACCCCCCCCACAATACTGTGGGGCCAGACGGTGTGCCGGGGAGACCACCCCCAAGGGGGTTGATCCCTCAATCCAGGCAACAGGCCAGAACTCGACCTGTGCCTGGAGCACTGCGTACTAGACAGGCGCCTAAAGGGTCTACTGTAAGAACAGTACCCGGTGGAAGGGGCGTTCGGTATGCTGTGCACCATGTCATGACCTCAACAAACCCGACCCTCCATCCAGCGGGGTCGAGGTTCAAAGGAGAAGCCGACACAATTGGCAGACGTCATGAAAAATGCGGGGGCACACTCTCGGGCAGAAAGGGGGCAAGCCCGGCCTCAACGCGAGAGTCGACTCTGCTACCAACACACCGGAGAACCAACCACCTCCCTATGTTTAGTTTAACAGCAGGCGGTTGTTCCCTTAACCCACCAAGAAAAACCTAGAAACAAAGTGTTTCAGTTTTCAAAGGGTTAACCCAGGCCAACGGGAACGAGTCCGGTCCTGGGCCTGGCGGACCGGGACCTACACAGGGATGCCTAGAGAGGTTGACAGCAACCACCTCGACAGCCCCCTCCCATACCTGCCCAGCAGGGGGAGGGAGGAGTGAAACAATGGAGAAGGACCAGGTCCCCTAACACAGTGCAAGGTACAACACAGTATAGACCAAGCACGTCACTGTTATGGGCAAGCTGTAGTGGCATACACATGACACACATATCCACGACATCAATCCCCGCAAAGCCCGGACCGGCCCGGCATTTTCCCCCCGGAAAAGCACAAAGTCCTTCGGGGTACCGAACAGCAGATCTGCGCCCCGGCGGACAACGGGTTAACTGACTTGGTCCGGCGTGACAAGAACCAGTCCCGCGTCCTAGCCACGCCGCCATCCCCAGTCCTAAGAGGGGGTAGGTAGGTACGCGTGTCGATCTAAAACCTCACAGAGGGCGCCACCAAGATGGACAGAACGTGAATGTGCTGCTCCTGGCGGCCCACCTCATGGGCGTGAGACCCCTCCGCCAATGTAATGATCTACTCCGTCATCCCCCCCGGAGATGCACATGAGTCATCGAGTCTTGCACTGGCACTCGGTAGAGATAAAAAATCTCCTTCCTAGTCGCCCGCATAAAAAACGCTGTTTCTATGAATTTGGCAACCAAGGCACGCCGGCCCAAAAACGTGGTTCCACATAGGAAGCACCCAGGGCCAGCGCTATATGCACGTCAAGAACCCGAAACACATCAATGGTGAATTATAATACGAAAACACCAGACGACGTTCCCTCCATGCTGTCTGGGACGAGCAGCAGGAAGCCGGTCAAAGACACAGACACGCGACTGAGAGCAACCCCGTCAATTCTGCTCCTCACATAAGAGGGGGGACAGAAGTTCCCCCAGAGATACCTCCACGTGAGTACAATTGAAAAAGATACATACAATAATAATTGGGTCAAGTGACCAATGGCCCAATACACACTGTATTAGAGAGCAGAGCAGAAAACGAACAGTTTTCGAATGCAACGCATCATCCAACTTTGACAAAGACAGCGGTCTGCAGCACAGAGCCTGTAACCTCACGGATGTCTCCTGGCCAATAGGAAACGCACCCAGTGACATATCCCATGGCTGGGGGTAAATCCTGTGACCCACCCATCCTAACAGGGAGTGGAACCAGGGAACCCCCCCCCCCCCTCCCTGTGACACGCTGCCCCTCAGCCGACACCAGTCATAGCCTGCTACATGAAAGCTCATTATACCTGGGGTAACAGATTCATATTCTGCACGCCAGCCACAGACGATAACCTCGCCTGTGCAGGCCCGGACTGGCCATCGGGAGCACTGGGAGTTTTCCCGGTGGCCTGGCCTGCACAGATAAAAAAATAAAAATTATTAAAAAGAAATATTATATATATATTTTTTTTTATAATCTTTTTTTTTTTTTGCCAGGTCATTGTTTCTATTGTTTGTGGCGGCGGCGCGGCGCGATAGTTAGACTCTAGACAACCTACTTGTTCAGTTATTTGCAATATTGGCTGAAATAGCGACATTCATTTTTTACTGATGTCGTCATTAATTTGCATATAAATGATACATGGGACACTGACAGATTTTTTACATAGCCTATCATTTTCTACAAATTGTTTCCAATCTAGAAACACTGGTTAACAATATATTTACAGGGGTTGCATGATAGTATCCGCTTTCCTACTCAACTAATTGGTAAAAAATGTGATTCTTTTGTATTGACGGCACAGATTTGGGGTCCTACTAATCACCCCAAAGTACCAGAAAATACCAGAAAATACCAGAAACTACCCCAAAATACCCCAAAGTATACCCCAAAATACCAGAAACTACCCCAAAATACCCCAAAATACCAGAAAATACCAGAAACTACCCCAAAATACCCCAAAGTATACCCCAAAATACCAGAAAATACCAGAAAATACCAGAAACGACCCCAAAATACCCCAAAGTATACCCCAAAATACCAGAAACTACCCCAAAATACCAGAAAATACCAGAAAATACCAAAAACTACCCCAAAATACCCCAAAATACCCCAAAGTATACCCCAAAATACCAGAAACTACCCCAAAATACCCCAAAATACCAGAAACTACCCCAAAGTATACCCCAAAGTATACCCCAAAATACCAGAAAATACCAGATAATACCAGAAACTACCCCAAAATACCCCAAAGTATACCCCAAAATACCAGAAACGACCCCAAAATACCAGAAAATACCAGAAACGACCCCAAAATACCCCAAAATACCAGAAAATACCAGAAACTACCAGAAACTACCCCAAAATACCCCAAAGTCATATCACACTATTACACTATTACACTAGCACACTATTACACTATTACACACTATTACACACTATTACACTATTACACACTATTACACTATTACACTATTACACACTATTACACTATTACACACTATTACACTATTACACACTATTACACTATTACACTATTACACACTATTACACAAAATTACACTATTACACACTATTACACTATTACACACTATTACACTATTACACTATTACACACTATTACACTATTACACACTATTACACTATTACACTATTACACACTATTACACTATTACACTATTACACACTATTACACACTATTACACTATTACACTAGCACACTATTACACTTTTACACACTATTACACACTATTACACACTATTACACACTATTACACTTTTACACTAGCACACTATTACACTTTTACACACTATTACACACTATTACACCATTACACTATTACACACTATTACACTATTACACACTATTACTACTATTACACTATTACACTATTACACACTATTTGGGGTACTTTGGGGTATTTTGGGGTATTTTCTGGTATTTTCTGGTACTTTGGGGTATACTTTGGGGTATTTTGGGGTATTTTCTGGTACTTTGGGGTATACTTTGGGGTATTTTGGGGTACTTTGGGTGTATTTTGGGGTATTTTCTGGTATTTTCTGGTACTTTGGGGTATACTTTGGGGTATTTTGGGGTAGTTTCTGGTATTTTCTGGTATTTTCTGGTATTTTGGGGTATTTTGGGGTAGTTTCTGGTATTTTGGGGTATACTTCGGGGTATTTTGGGGTATTTTCTGGTATTTTCTGGTATTTTGGGGTAGTTTCTGGTATTTTGGGGTATACTTTGGGGTATTTTGGGGTAGTTTCTGGTAGTTTCTGGTATTTTCTGGTATTTTGGGGTATTTTGGGGTAGTTTCTGGTATTTTGGGGTATACTTTGGGGTATTTTGGGGTATTTTCTGGTATTTTCTGGTATTTTCTGGTATTTTGGGGTATTTTGGGGTAGTTTCTGGTATTTTGGGGTATACTTTGGGGTATTTTGGGGTATTTTGGGGTAGTTTCTGGTATTTTGGGGTAGTTTCTGGTATTTTGGGGTATACTTTGGGGTATTTTGGGGTAGTTTCTGGTAGTTTCTGGTATTTTGGGGTATTTTGGGGTAGTTTCTGGTATTTTGGGGTATACTTTGGGGTATACTTTGGGGTATTTTGGGGTATTTTGGGGTAGTTTCTGGTATTTTGGGGTATACTTTGGGGTATTTTGGGGTCGTTTCTGGTAGTTTCTGGTATTTTCTGGTATTTTGTGGTATTTTGGGGTAGTTTCTGGTATTTTGGGGTATACTTTGGGGTATTTTGGGGTAGTTTCTGGTATTTTCTGGTATTTTCTGGTACTTTGGGGTGATTAGTAGGACCCCAGATGGGTATAGGCTACTTACATAGAAACATGTGATCACTCTAGGGATAGTGTTATTGTGATATTTGACCCTCGAAACATGGGTCTAGACACCTCATTTGTTCAGTTATCTGCAATATTGGCTGAGATATATTAAACAGATTTATTAGCGATTTTTTGATAATCGCGTCCCTAATTTTCATATAAATGATACATGGGACACTCTGACAACTTGTTAACATAGCCTATAATTTTTTTTAACCTTTTTTCCAATCTAGAAATTCTGGTTAGAAGTATATTTCCGGGGGGTGCATGACACCCCCCTCTATCTACTAGACTAAGGCCCCGTTTAGACGGAAATGCTAGCAGGTGAATCCGCAAAAATATTTTTTCGGATGTGCCTTTCGTTTATACGGAAACGGCGTTTTTACGGGGTGAAACCGCAAAAAAGTGAGACTACCTTCCAGGGTGGAATTCCTAGAAACGCTAAACCTTTGCGCTCTCATCTAAACTGTCAAACCGCATAAAACGATGACGAAAGGGTTGTCACGGCTCTGGTCGCGCGTACTGCTTACATCACAGGCATGCGCCAGCGCCGCCAGTAGCCTAGAAGCGTAAACAAAGCATGTCTGATTCTATCCATGGCGATCACCTGAAGGCTACATTGGCAGTACTTTTAACCCTTTCACTGCCACACGACAGAAGGTTAACCCTTTACTATCACACAACCGGCTGTCGTGTGGCAGTGAAAGGGTTAAATACACAAGAATCTGTCCCGCGGCGTGACTGGACCCAATGTCTGTGAGTGACTCTGCTTTGGTCCAATCACATTCCCCATCCACAGTCTGCGAATCAGAGGCAGAGTAGGGCGGGTCTTCACAGCACGTCATGTGACATATGCGCCAATCGTGTGACAGCGGGGCTCCGTCGTTACAGCCTCGTCTGCACGGAGAATTCCACCCCAAAACGCTCGTCTAAACGCAAAATTAAAAGTGAAACCGCAAGATGACTTTTGCGGTTTCTGTTCAGACTTCCATCCCAAAACGCTCGTCTAAACGTAGCCTAAGACAGCCTCCCCCACATTAGATCTGCCTAGAGGCTTTTAAATCGCTGCAATGCACCTTTTTCCCCTGGCCTTTGACCAGAGTTAGCCTGCCACCTGTACATTACATTTGCTGTTACTCTGGACTTTTTATCTATTTTTCTTGTCTCTTTTATATTGCACCTTGCTCTTGTTTTCTTAGTGTACTGTACCCTTTTCTGTAATTTCTGTGTATTTTATTTGTTACTCCATTGTATGTGTTTTTTATTGTGTCTGTATACCTGTAAAGCACTTTGGTTGGCTTTTAGTCATTGTAAATGTGCTATATAAATAAGGATGACTTGACTTGACTCATATTTAGGCCCCGTTTAGACGGAAACGCTAGCAGGTGAATCCGCAAAAATATTTTTTCGGATGTGCCTTTCGTTTATACGGAAATGGCGTTTTTACGGGGTGAAACCGCAAAAAAGTGAGACTACCTTCCAGGGTGGAATTCCTAGAAACGCAAAAGCTTTGCGCTCTCGTCTAAACTGTAAAACCGTATAAATCTGTTAAAACGATGACGAAAGGGTTGTCACGGCTCTGGTCGCGCGTACTGCTTACGTCACAGGTAGCAGGTATGCGCCATAGCCGAGACGTAAACAAAGCAAGTATGTCTGACTATTATCAACGGAGATCACCTGAAGGCTACATTGGCAGTACTTTTAACCCTTTCACTGCCACGCGACAGAAGGTTAACCCTTTACTATCACACAACCGGCTGTCGTGTGGCAGTGAAAGGGTTAAATACACAAGAATCTGTCCCGCGGCGTGAGTGGACCCACTGTCTGTGACTGACTCTGCTTTGGTACAATCACATTCCCCATCCACAGTCTGCGAATCAGACGCAGAGTAGGGCGGGTCTTCACAGCACGTCATGTGACATATGCGCCAATCGTGTGACAGCGGGGCTCCGTCGTTATAGCGTCGTCTGCACGGAGAATTCCACCCCAAAACGCTTGTCTAAACGTAAAATTAAAAGTGAAACCGCAAGATGACTTTTGCGGTTTCTGTTCACAAAACGCTCGTCTAAACGTAGCCTTAGTTGATTCAACAACAACAAAAAAAGTCAATGCAAAAAGGTAAATTAACCTCCACCTATTCTGTTGTTGTGGTTGTATCAACTAAATCATAGTGTCAACTTGAAATGTAATATTCACACTGTCCGAGGGAAGCAAGCGACAGTTGTAATTGGAGGAAAGAAATCAATTAGTTGATTAAACTAACAAAAGCCAATGTGAAAGGCTTGGCTAGTTGGAAATACAAGTTGATATAACTCATGTTTGTTTTCATAGTGTACATTCCAAACTCCAATGCTCCAAGCGACTTGTGCAGATTGCTTATTTTACGGCCCGTGTGGGTGATTTGGACGAGGCCCCCCAGGAGAGGAGGGATGGAGGTGATGTGAAACACAGCTGCTTCCCTCCGTTAATGCTATGTGTCCTCTTCATCCTCATATCTTCATCTTCCACTGTTCATATGTGTTCTTCATCATCTACCCCAGACTATTGCAATGTCTCCTTCTTCCTAATTTTTTAATCCTCCACTGTTTTCTTCTACACCCTCTACTGCTGCTGTATGTCTTCTACACCCTCTACTGTTGCTATATGTCTTCTTTTACGCCCTCTACTGTTGCTATATTTCTTCTTCTACACCCTCTACTGTTGCTATGTGTCTTCTATACCCTCTACTGTTGCTATATGTCTTCTACATCCTCTACTGTTGCTATATGTATTCTACACCCTCTAATGTTGCTCTTATATTAATAATTTCATACACAAGGGGCTCCTTACATTTACATTTAGTCATTTAGCTGATGCTTTTATCCAAAGCAACTTACAAATTGTGTACAACAAGTTAGCAGGAGGGGTACACCTCTGGTACACTTCTAAGTGGTATTGTTTGTCAAACAGTATGTTGAACTTGAGTGCTACCATCTGAGTGCACAGTAGTATAGACAAATTAGCATCGTAGGTAGTAGTATAGGCATAGTAGCATAGTACATAGTATATAGTAGTATAGACATAGGAGCAATGTACATAATAGTCAAAGACAGTAAGAGGTTTTGTTTTCAGATATTGATTGAAGAGGTGTGTCTTTAGTTGCCGATGGACGATTGGGCAGGTGTCAGCTGTCCTCTCCTGTGGTGGGAAATTGTTCCGACAGAAAATAGTCTGCTTCACTTGACCCCCCCAGGAGTCAGAATAGCATTGGGCCTCAAGCGGCCAGAAGATGCAGAGCGTAAGAGTGTTGAGGGTGTGTAGATAGAGACCATTAACCGGAGGTAGGAGGGAGCCGTTCCCCTTGCTGTGCCAGATCAAGAACCTTGAAGCAGATTTGTGTGGCAATGGGAAGCCAGTGCAGCTCTCTGAGAAGTGGAGTGACGTGGGCTGACATTACCACTTGCCAGAGGTGTACCCCTCCTGCTGACTTGCTATACACAATTTGCAAGTCACTTTGGATAAAAGCGTCAGCTAAATGACTAAATGTAAATGTAGGAAAAGAGGGCTTCAGATAGGTCAACTGGATAGTCCCTGTGAGCTGGCTCTTATCAACATATTGCATAGTTCCTCTCACTCTTGTAGGTAACTTAACAGTTTGGCATCTTCCAATAGGAGCGGGGTTGTCTTGTGCCAGGGAAACCCTTCCTTTAGATGGCATTCATGTGTTATCACAACTTCACAGCTCTTCATTGCAATATCAAGAGCCAAGGGAGTAGTGCTGTAAACAAAATCAGAGCACTCCAAAACGTTGCAATGAACTCATTATACGGAGGCCTATTTTCCGAATTAAGAAATAACAAGCTGTCTTTCAGTCTGCTGGTCCTGGCTCGGAGGCTCCTCATTCTCCTCCCGGAGGGCAGAAGAGTGAAAAAGTGTTGTGAGGGTGTGTGTGTGTGTGTGTGTGTGTGTGTGTGTGTGTGTGTGTGTGTGTGTGTGTGTGTGTGTGTGTGTGTGTGTGTGTGTGTGTGTGTGTGTGTGTGTGTGAGTGCGTGCGTGTGCGTGTGTGTGATAAGACTGGGGGTCCAGACCTATAATCATAAGTGATTGTAAGTCTGGGTGGTAATTTTATTTATTTTGAGTACTTAACACCCATTAGAGACAAAAGGAAAATTAAATAAATGAATAAGGGCAAATCATATTAGGCTAGTGGTCATTTTAATGAGGACAGTGGCGGATGAGCCTTGATGGAGGGGACAGGGACAGTCCACCCAAAAAAAGGGGGAGGGGCTGCACTGGGGGAGGGGGGTCCCACATTGTCCCTCACAAACATACCATTTGTCCCACATATGGTTTATTGGGATCTGGTCACCCTATTAGCAACATGTGGTTTGAGGTACTGTAGCTGCCATTTTGTAAAATACAGATTTCATGAAAATGGTCACTGGTGTTACTGCTCTTCATGGTAACACCAGTGACGACCAGTAACACCAGTGACTATCTTGTGTAAATAAGCTTTAGTAAAAGCTTTTAAAGAAGTTGTTATGCATACAATATAACTCATTAGTACCCATTTCATGATCACAACTTCCTATTGTCATTGTTATTGTTCCTTTTGTCAGGTATGGCTAAATTAACTGCAGCTGAAAAGCAGATAATCTACAGACAGCGCAGGGATGCAGATCCGGAGCGCAGAGCAGCATACCTAAAGCAAAGGAAACGGGGCTATGTCAAAGCAGACATAGCTTTGACATAGCAAACTGTAACGGGGCAGATTACAGTGTTTACATCTGTCTGCTTGAGAAAATACCATGTTCTGCATTTGCAATAAAAATGATTGAAGTGAGATGAACAGTTATTTTTAAATGTGTGATCTAAAGATAAACAAAGGGTTTTAAAATTGTTATATTTATCTTCTCTTATAGTATAGTATACTATGATGAATTGAAAATGGGGGACCCTGATGTAAACAAGACGAAAGTCTTTCTCTGGTCTGCATCCCCTTAACAATTGTATGTATTGAGCTGTACTGTACTGTACCCATTCTACAATCTGTTAATAAACTTTTCAATCAATCAATCAATACCAGAGAGAAGCTAAATTTGAAGCTAAATTTGTTTAAAAAAAAAGAAAAATTATATATATATATATATATATTTTTTTTTTTTGATATCGAAATAATATCGAAGTATCGATACTTTTCAAGGTATCGTATCGAAGTCGAAATTCCAGTATCGTGACAACACTACTGCATCATTGATTTGGGTATATGGAGAGAAAATGTTATTTTTTTCATCAGTCTGCATCATTGATTTGGGTATATGTAGATGAATAAATTATATTTTCATCAGTCTACAGCATTGGTCTTGTGTAGTGTTTGGTGAATTTATTGTATATTTGCACATTCTCTGCGTACTTCACTTACAGTACTCTAATCACTGAGAAGTAGAATTGCTAAATGTGTTTTAGGTTAAGCACAGCAGTGTGTGTATTGTAACTGGTTCAAACAGAATTAATTCATATGAAACGTGTGTTTCATATGGTAACAAAATATAGTTTTTATAAATTAGTGTATGGTTTTGACAAGTGTTTAATTTAGCAAAGGATCTGAGGTGTTCTGATAATTGTGTGTGTGGTTGTGCTAATTGTGTGTTTTGAAACACCGGGCCCCGTTTTCAAAATCATGCTTAGGCAATCGAAAAAAAAACTGTATTGTGTTTCATTATATACATATGTTTCAGTCTTCTCATAAAAAAAAGATTAGATTTTTGGGTCTTTTCCTGCCTTTGGTCCACTTTGCATTCACATCTCAAATGAACCGCAGCAGGGTTCACTTGCAAGAGTGAATGAGCTTTCACACCACCCCAAACCAACCGGACTATCCGAGGAAATGAACCAGGGTTCGATTAAAGCTTATTATAGGACACTGGACATTGGGTATGGATGGCTCCAGGTGCTGCTGCGTTAAAGTGCACATCTTCAATATATGTACTATTTAAAAGCACAGTGCAGGACACACTCAAAGGTTATCGCACCTCAGAGATGGCAGTGGACATGTATGACAGGACAAAGGCCACATGTAATGGCCTTTGGATTGAGGAACATACTACCAGCCAAAGGAGGAAGCAGAACAGGATGGACGAGTATGTAGTTGAGTCATCTTGTGGCACAAGCTCAGACCTCAGCTCAGGAGATCAGCTGAGACAGAGACTGTTCTATCCAGTCGTCGACAGAATGCTGCAAGAGCTTGAGAGCAGGTTCTCATGAGTTGGATAACAACTTATGAGAGGCATACAGGCATGTTATCCAGCCTCAGACCAGTTTCTCTCAGTGGAATTGCTGCAACCCCTCGCCACACATTACAATATCCAACTATTGCCAGAGGAGATCACAGTTGCAAAGTGTTTCCTGGTCAGGACAGGCAGAGATGCAGTCCCTACTATCCAAAGTGTCTTTTCCCTCCTGGATGATAATAATAATAATAATAATAATGCATTTGATTTATAAGGCGCCTTTCAGGACACTAAAAAAAAAAGTCCACAAATCGGTGAATGAAAAAATTATAGGATCAAATGAAAAGTACTTACTAAAAATGGATGTTTAAAAGTCCTAAAAACCAACAAAAAATACCAAACACTAACAAACATTCAGCACAGACAATGGGGATGCTGACAATTTTTTTTTTTTTTTTTTTTTTTTTTTTTTTAGATCCGGGGCTAGGAGAAAAACATCCGGGGCTAAAGCCCCGGAAGCCCAGGGCTAACGATGCCACTGAGCACAAGGTCTCTGTAAACACACACACTCTATGAGCTAAGTCACCCTAGTCAAATCAGGTTTAAACTATATTTGATTGCCAATTGTTACACTTTGACTGTTTCTATAAGACTAGAACACATGATTTTGATTAGTTACTGAATTCCTTAACCCAAGGTAACAGACATCCTTTTCTCTTATCTTTTTGAACACCAGTTTCAGGCAGAATGTAGATCTATGGTTACCAAATACTACTGCATGAGCCAATTGGTTAAACACAGCCATTAGATGCACAAACACACCATTGCTTAATTGTAGATACACCAATCAGGTTTAAGCACTATAAAAATGCAGCAGGTGAGTTCACCTGTCTTCAACCAAAATGGAAGGAGAGTGAAGTACTGTACACAGAGAACGTGAAAATATATACATTCACCAAACACTACACAAGACAACCAATGATGCAGACTGATGAAAATATACATTTTCTCCCATTTTCCCAAATCAGTCAAAATGGAGAATCACAACAAAAAATTATCTTGCCAGATCCTAGGCAAAGAGATAATGTCTAGTATTTTCTGTTTAAATTTTTTCAAAAAAAAATTTGTTTTACTGTAATTTTAACCTGTACTGGATACAGTATTTTATGTTTGTCTGATATTTGCTGAGCTTACAGTGTTATGCACATAGTAGCATGAAAACTGGGACATGCATTGTTGTGATTCTCCATGTTGAAATGTTGACTGATTTGGTTATATGGAGAGAACATTTATATTTTCATCAGTCTGCATCATTGATTTGGGTATATGGAGAGAAAATGTTATTTTTTTCATCAGTCTGCATCATTGATTTGGGTATATGTAGATAAATAAATTATATTTTCATCAGTCTACAGCATTGGTCTTGTGTAGTGTTTGGTGAATTTATTGTATATTTGCACATTCTCTGCATACTTCACTTACAGTACTCTAATCACTGAGAAGTAGAATTGCTAAATGTGTTTTAGGTTAAGCACAGCAGTGTGTGTAACTGGTTCAAACAGAATTAAGTCATATGAAACGTGTGTTTCATATGGTAACAAAATGTAGTTTTTATAAATTAGTGTATGGTTTTGACAAGTGTCTAATTTAGCAAAGGATCTGAGGTGATAATTGTGTGTGTGGTTGTGCTAATTGTGTGTTTTTAAACACCAGGCCCCGTTTTCAAAATCATGCTTAGGCAATCGAAAAAAAACTGTATTGTGTGTTTCATTATATACATATGTTTCAGTCTTCTCATAAAAAAAAGATTCGATTTTTGGGTCTTTTCCTGCCTTTGGTCCGCTTTGCATTCACATCTCAAATAAACCGCAGCAGGGTTCACTTGCAAGAGTGAATGAGCTTTCACACCACCCCAAACCAACCGGACTATCCGAGGAAATGAACCAGGGTTCGATTAAAGCTTATTATAGGACACTGGACATGGGTATGGATGGCTCCAGGTGCTGCTGCGTTAAAGTGCACATCTTCAATATCTGTACTATTTAAAAGCACAGTGCAGGACACACTCAAAGGTTATCGCACCTCAGAGATGGCAGTGGACATGTATGACAGGACAAAGGCCATATGTAATGGCCTTTGGATTGAGGAACATACTACCAGCCAAAGGAGGAAGCAGAAAAGGATGGACGAGTATGTAGTTGAGTCATCTTGTGGTACAAGCTCAGACCTCAGCTCAGGAGATCAGCTGAGACAGAGACTGTTCTAACCAGTCGTCGACAGAATGCTGCAAGAGCTTGAGAGCAGGTTCTCATGAGTTGGATAACAACTTATGAGAGGCATACAGGCATGTTATCCAGCCTCAGACCAGTTTCTCTCAGTGGAATTGCTGCAACCCCTCGCCACACATTACAATATCCAACTATTGCCAGAGGAGATCACAGTTGCAAAGTGTTTCCTGGTCAGGACAGGCAGAGATGCAGTCCCTACTATCCAAAGTGTCTTTTCCCTCCTGGATGATAATAATAATAATAATAATAATAATAATAATAATAATAATAATAATAATAATAATAATAATAATAATAATAATAATAATAATAATAATAATAATAATAATAATAATAATAATGCATTTGATTTATAAGGCGCCTTTCAGGACACTAAAAAAAAGGTCCACAAATTATAGGATCAAATGAAAACTACTTACTAAAAATGGATGTTTAAAAGTACTAAAAACGAACAAAAAATACCAAACACTAAAAAACATTCAGCACAGACAATGGGGATGCTGACATTAAAAAAAAAAAAAAAAAAGTGGCGCCTTTCAGGACACAAAAAAAAGTCCACAAATCGGTGAATGAAAAATTATAGGATCAAATGAAAACTACTTACTAAAAATGGATGTACTAAAAACCAACAAAAAATACCAAACACTAACAAACATTCAGCACAGGCAATGGGGATGCTGACATAAAAATTAAAAATTCAAAAATAAAAATAAAAAATAAAATGTAAATATTTTTTTTTTTTTTTTTTTTAGATCCGGGGCTAGGAGAAAAACATCCGGGGCTAAAGCCCCGGAAGCCCAGGGCCAACGACGCCACTGAATCCCATTACATATGCATAAATGTACCCTCATCACCATTTGTACATAAGGAACATAGAGAATCTTGTCTAAGTCCCATTCTGTTCAATCTTATAGGAGTCAGGTATGTCCTATGAATATAATTAAGATAAATTTGTTGATGATCCGGGCCGCATCAAGTATTCCAAAAAAAAGTACAACTGATCCAATCGTCTCAATCTTTAGCAATAACAATTCAGAACATGAACAGTTCTTCAGAACATGAACGGTTCTTCAGAACATAGGCTTCTCAGTGGTGTCAGTGGACTCATCCACAGCTATGGAAATGCACTGTGCATTTTTTATTCTATCACAACGCTGTTTATTCTGGTTGCTGTGCGATCTGAGGGGGATTTGCTTTTGTTTGCCTTCAAACATAGTCTCCATCACTTCAGTCATACATTATTTTATTATGTATGCATCAGAGAGAGAGAATGGCTTCTTGCCACTGAGTGAGGACTTGGTATCTGTATGTCATATAATGTCCTGATGAATTGAAAATGGGGGACCCTGATGTAAACAAGACGAAAGTCTTTCTCTGGTCTGCATCCCCTTAACAATTGTGGGTATTGAGCTGTACTGTATTGTACCCATTCTGCAATCTGTTAATACAGTTTTCAATCAATCAATCAATCAATCAATCAATACACGTCAATTCTAGCCTCCGATCCCATGACGTCATTTATCTCCTGCGGAGTGAGGATTATAAAATTAACGTGTTTTAAAGTGTGATGCTGTTTGTCATTTTAACAGCAGATACACTTTCTTAAATTCCATTGTCCCCGACAGAGCGTGTGACGGGGAGCTCGGACGGGATGTGTTTTGCTTGGTGTTATTATAGCATTAGCTGAAAAGCTAGCGTTAGCTACGTTACATCAAATCAGATGATGTCCTTTCTCCAGGACCTGACACTATGTCCGTCTATCAACAATAATGCACCCACGGTGAATCGTATTTAAGTCAAGTAGCTACTGACTAGCGTTAGCTGACTAACGTTATCAAATGTCAATGTGAAAACCTTGCGGGGAAGACGAGCTAGCTTAGCTTGACAACGGTCCCGTGGCTAAAGTTGGTGCTATTCATAATCCAGCAATAATGGCTGCAGACCTGCAAGCAAAGTACAGCAAGTTCCAAGTGCCAAAGGATAAGAGTCTCTGAGGCGGAGTCTCAAAAGAGAATGTTGAATATTTATTTTGCATCGAAAATCACAACATTCGAACGTCACTACTAGCCAGAGTCTCTGCGACTGCTACAGACTGGGTAGCGAGTGCAACACCGTCTAATATCCGTGCGGATCATTGGAGTAGGGTATATCTGCAGTGCCGCAGCACCATAAAACGTCCAACTCTCACGCAACGACTCAGCAAACAGTTGCGTGCGGGTCGCATTAACACTACACTTTGACGTCAAGTAGGGGGCCGCAAAATATCATCCCGCGGGCCGTAAATGGCCCGCGGGCCGTGAGTTTGAGACCCCTGGTCTAGGGGAAGGATTCCATACAAAGACATTAGTAAGTAATGATAAAAATCAGATACAAAGCCTCTCGATGTCTCTCTTTCATAGAAGAATTTGTGATATCTGTGGTGCTCAATTGGTATCTTTAATGGGACTCCATGAGCCTTCAAACATTCCAATAACTGTGCGTAGAAATAATATGTGGAACTGGTGAGGTTAAATTTGTTACGTATATCTTGATAGCTACAAAAACCCCGTTTGTTGAAAACATCTCCCAATGTATGTATGCCCTGCTTTTCCCATTTGGGGTATCTGATAGGTCGTTTTCCAATAAGGAGTGCATTGTTATTGAATAGGGGAGTATGGCTATGCCATTTATGTTGGTTAGAATATTTTTTTTGTGTTTCACGCCATATCCGAATCATGTGTAATAAGAGGGCCAAATTTCAATTCGCATTGCTTAATTGATAATATGGTGTATACTATGTCCTGCAGTCTATGTGGTGCTACTATATTTTCTTCTAAGTTTCTCCAGGATACAGATGCTTGGGAGTCAAACCAAGTTGTCAGTGGTCTTAAAGAGTACGCTTTAAAATAGTGGTAAAAGTCTGGAAATGCTATGCCTCCGTCGGCGTTGTTTCTCTGTGCGGTGGATCTTTTTATTCGTGGAGGTTTGTTATTCCAAATAAATGTATATGCGGTGGAGTGTAATTTTTTCCAGTAACCATCAGGAGGGGGTGACGGTAACATTGAGCTAATGAAGTTGATTCTAGGTAAAACATCCATCTTAACTATTGATACTCGGGCCTGTACTGAGTTTTTAAGTTTGGACCACCTGTCAAAGTCGTATTTGATCTTATCTTGGAATTTTGTGTAATTGTACTTCACCGTTTGGCTTATAGTAGGGAATACCTCAACTCCTAAACATCTGAAGTGTTTTACCATTGGTATTTTTTCTGGAAGGAGTATATTCTTTGCAGGTGCATTAAGTGGTATGAAGGCCAACTTTGGCCAATTTATCCTAAATCCCGATAGATTGCCAAAGTCATCAATCAACTTGAGAAGATGAGGCATTGAGGTGGTAGGGTTTTGCATGAACAATATTACGTCGTCCGCATATAAACTAATATGATGTTGTGTGCCCTTAATTGCGATTGGTTCTATGGATTGGGATTGTCTTATATACTGTGCTAAAGGCTCTAATGATCAAGCAAATAGTCCGGGACTAAGAGGGCAACCCTGTCTGGAGGAGCGCGATACCGGAAAGATTTCGGAGGTAATTATACCTGTTGTAATCATGGCCGATGGGTCTTTGTATAATACTTTTATCATATCAATGAATCCGTTTCGTAACCCCATCCTTTCTAGTACTGCCCATAAATAAGACCATTCCAACCTATCAAAGGCTTTCATCGCATCCAAGGACAGCATCGCTATAGGTGGGGTGGCATCCTTGCTGGCATCTAGCACATGTAGTAACCGTCTTATATTATCCGTGATCTAGCGGCCTCTTATGAAGCCAGTCTGATCAGGATGAACTAAAGATGTCATATGCTTTTGAAGTCTGATGGCTAATACCTTGGAATACAGCTTGATATCGGTTCCGAGGAGGCTCAAGGGTCTATAACTACCGCAATCGGTGGGGTCTTTGTCTTTTTTAAGGAGGACTGTTATGAGTGCAATATTGTCGATCTTATGGAAATTCCCCTCCTTGACTGAGTATAAAATCATATTAAGTAATAGGGGTCCAATTACGTCCCAGCATGAGAGGTACAATTCTGGTGGGATACCGTCCCTTCCAGGAGCCTTACCAATTTGCATTTCAGATATAGCCTCCCTAAGTTCATCTAGTGTGATGGGTGTTTCTAACTGTTTAGCATCTTCCTCTGATAGTTTAGGAAGGTTAATTTGATTAAGATATATATCCATTTTGTTTTGATCGAAGGCCATTTCTGATTTGTACAAGTTGGAGTAAAACTTTTTGAATGTCTCGTTGATTCTTTTGGGGTCTGTAACAAGTCTTTGCTGGGCCTTAATAGTAGGGATATCTGCAAATTTTGCGTTGGCTCGTATCTTCATAGCCAGTAGGTGACTTGGTTTAGAACCATGAAAGTAATAATGTTGTCTTGTGCTACGTATTTGAAATTCAGATTGTTGTCTTAAAATGGCGTTAATCTCTTTTTTTAACACATTAATTTGAGATTCCAATCGAACCGAGTAGTTGTATTGTAAAGAGGAAAATAACGAAGAGTAAAGCGTTTCCAGCTCTGCCAGTTTTGAGCAACGATTCTTGCGTAGTTTGGAGGAAAAGACCACGGTGAAATCCTTGATAAACCCCTTTACCGACATCCACCTTACTGTAAATTGTACCTAAAATTGTACCTCATCCCATTTCTGCTTTGCACTAGATAGTACTGTACATTAGTACACTGCATAGTATTGTGTGTTGTATATTATATGGTAACTCAGAACATTGTACATATGTCTATACCGAACACTGTGACCTCATTTTCTTCTTCTAAATTCATGCTATATTATGTTATTATGTTATTTGATACTATCTTGTCTAGCACAGTCTCTGGAGCGTAACAGTAAGAAGCATTTTGTATGAAAGTATTCTGTACTTCTGTATGACAACTATTAAAGAACTCCATAATATTCTGGGGTCCTGTACCGATTCCGCATTCTCCAGCAGGAATTCAACAAGTGCTTCTTTGAATTGTGTAATGAATAAATTTTTTTCAGCAATATCGAGTTAAATCGCCATCTTGGGGCTCGGGATGACAGTATACCAAATGATCCTTTTAGGAGTAAATAGCTGTGATCTGATCTGATCTGTGCATTGGGAACCATTTCCACGTCATAGTTATCAAATAGTCTAGGCGATGCAAAAACATAATCTATTCTGGAGAATGTCTTGTGTCTTGTAGATCGACAAGAGTACTCTCAGGCCGTTGGGTTGAGTGATCGTCATAGGTCATTTACACCTGTATTCTTAGACCAATCCTTTAGTGCATTAGATGCATTTTTCTGATCATTGGAAATGGTGGGATAAGATTTATCCATCCCGGGATCCCAAATGGCATTAAAATCCGTGCCAATTATAAATGAGTATTCAGGAAGGTTTAACATTGTTCTGGTGAGTGTAGTGTAGAAGTTAGCCTCGTAAAGATTTGGGGCATATGCCGCTACCAACGCTATTTTCCTGTTACTGTATACAATTTTAGCGTTAGGTTATGACTATAACCAAGTTCTGTTAATAGTGGTGACGCTCGGCGTCACTCATGCACTGTCCTCGCACACTGGCACTGAATAAAGACCACAATGTACCTTTATATCTCAATATTTGTCTGACCACACCCCTATCAGCTCACCTACATAAGCAGGTGTGTGGTCACCTGCTCTCCTCCTTCCCAAGCTTTCACCACAAGGTGAGATCAAGGGCTGCAGCGGCGTCGGACGCCGAGCGTCACCACTATTAACAGAACTTGGTTATAGTCATAACCTAACGTTCTGTATCATAGTCGGTTCCGCTCGGCGTCACTCATGCACATAGGGAGGCCGAGCGGAGCCACCGGCCGACAAATACACCCCGCTGAAGGCCCCCCACAACCATCAGAACAGGGAGGGCCGAGCCCCCCCGACCCCCCCTAATGGAGGGCACCCCCCCTATTGGAGGTTTCCCGGGAGGGCGACGGACCCGACCGTGCGAAGAGGCACTCAAGCAACTCAAAGCACAGGGTGAGCAGACCGTGGCCTGACCCCACGACTACACACACGCACAACCCGCATGCCACCCGGGAACGAACGGAGGGAACAACCTCGTTACTGCCCCCAGAATCACGGGGTCAAGGGCAAACCAAACCCCGTGGCAAGGCCGTAGCAGCGGAGCGCGAAGGAAGACCCAGACCCACTGAAGGGACCGGATCCCCTGGAAAACAGGGGCCCGGAGAGGTCAATGACGCCAGGCATCAAGACCCCACCAGGCAGTCACTTAGTGACACCGCCCCCCACATCGCCAGCGTATTCGGATAAGGCCCCTCTTCTCCAAGAGCGGGCCCTTTCCCCCCAATAGCACACCGCCTGGCACACTGACCCTGCAGAACAGGCAGTCAGCATGGCCGTAAGTACACAAAAAAGGTTAACCAACGGAAGCAGGCAGCGCACCGGGGAAAACCAGGCAACAGGCTGTAACCTGAGCCTGGAGCACTGCGGACGAGACAGGCGCCAAAGGAGTCAGCTGAGAACAGCCCCCCCGGCGGAAGGGGCGTATGCTGGCGTTGTTGCATGACCAAGCCTCCATTTAAAAAAAACCCACCCAGAGGGGTTGAGGCAGATGAAGGCTGACACGATTGGCAGACGTCATGAACGTGCAGGGGCACCCTCAACCGGGTAACCCGGGTGTAACTGAGGGGTTACAAAACCCTGACTGTATTAAAGATTGTGATAGATTAAACCACTACTACATATTATTATTACTTGCCAGACAGTACAGTTAATTATGGCAGACACTCAATAGACGGCACGGTGACAAAGAGATAACGTTTACAGTATTTTATTATCAATAGCAAATATACAACTGAGAATTACTTGGTCGCTCTTTTATGGCGAATGATATTAGAATGTCAGAGTATCAAAGTCAGTGGGAATGAATAATTCCTAGGCTAAGGATACTAGACCGGAACGCTGCATGGCGTGAGATGGCGATATAGGGGGGCAAACGAGGGTATAGCTGGAGACTGGTGATTTCCCCCACGGAGTGGTAAGCTCCAGAGGATTGAAGAATAGACGGATACTCCGGCTGGTCATTGGAGAAAGGGGGTCTCATACGGATCCGGTCCTTGTAATCCAAGTGCTCGTTAGCAGGGTAATAGCTCTTAATCCAAAGCCCGACGGCAGTGATGATAGCTAGCCAGCTTCGTCCTCGAAGCTAGCCCGATGCAGATCTTCAGGGTAGTTAAATCCAAACGACAATGGTATTAACGATGCTCTTCTCCACGGTACTACGTTTCCACAAGTCACTATAATCCACCAACAATGGTTCTACAATATCAAGGTCGTATCTAAGGAGCTACTAGTTATCCGTAACGATACACCGCGGTAGGTTCCACTGCTCACATGTCCAATAGTTCTGCTGCTAGGTTCACCTCGTGTTCTGATACTAATTACGTTAAGTCCACACACACTTGCTAAGGTTCACACTAGTTACTAGGTTCACGCTTCACTCTGCTACTAGACGAACGAACTGCTGCACACTACATTAGGTCGAACTGCTTTAGGTTGAACTGCTGCTGTTTGCGCCTTCCACAATATATACTTAGAGTGCTTTCTAGGGCGCAACCGAATCTCTTGTCCGGAATCAATGCGCTGGCCAAGGGCATGTCTCAACTTGTCCAGACTCGTCTTTGAACTTGTCTGGGGGGCGCGATTCTTGGCGCCGCCAGTGTCAAGGGCGTTATCCAATGAGGAAAGCGAATAATGCTATGATTCAAACAGAGGCTTAAAGGGATATAGCTTATATATATAAATAATATACAAGTTATATAAAACAATAAAACGTAGATTCTCAGTGTTAATCTGGCCCTTCAGAACAGCCGCCTCCTAATTAGTCCGCACCTAATTAGTAAAGGGGCACAGATTCAAATCAAATCAAATTTATTTATAGGGCCCGACAACACACGTTAATGTCCCCATGGGCCGTACAGGTCTTCTTTAAACAAGTCAAGAAGACAACATAACAATAAGTCAAGAACAGAACAAGAACACCATAGGGTCCAAACATTTTTTAGATGAATGCAAATAAATGAAAGAATGCAAGCACTCCCAGACATACCCCACGCGAAGGTAAGGAAAAACTCACTAAAACCTAACAATAGGGAAAAAAAGCTCCACAGGCAATGTGGAGGAGAGAAACCTTAGAAGGGCCGTTCAAGGGGGGATCTCCCTTCTTAGATGTCGGTGATAGTAGTGTTGCAGACGGACAGTTGGTAAGCATGCACTCATGTGTGTGGTGAAACACAGATGAGTGCATGCAATAGCAACTGTACATTTTGAAAAATTAAAGATAGAGCTAATAGCGATAGCAACTGAACATTTTGAAAGATTAAAGATAGAGTTGATAGCGGATCTATTTGAGGCACAGGGGTGGCGCAAGAGGGTCACGTCCTCCCCGTCTTAGTCACGGGACATTCAACACTCCGGTCGTTGCTCAGGGACAGCCGGAGACAGGGGGAAGGGGGGTGGCGCAGAGAGGGTCGCGAACTCCCGGACATCATCGCGGGACATCCGGCACTCCGGTCACCACTACGAGACCTCCGAAGACAGGGGGGCACGCAGAGGGGGTCGCAATCTCCCGGCCTTCGTCACGGGACGTCCAACACTCCGGTCAACACTCCAGGACAGCAAGTCATAGGAAGACAGGGAGACGGGACAGGCGTTAGACAGCTCATGAGATTGTAGTAGGCGGACATAGCAATAGATACAAGTGGTAGGCATATATGTGAATGGAGTAGATATATGAAGTAAGCGTATTATGTGAATAGAATAGAAGTACTTAACCCAGCAATGACACCGCGTTGACTGTTAATCTGTTAACAGTCTGTTAATCAGTTGACAGGACCACGGACAGACGGCGGTGAATAACTGATCCAATGCCTCGGAGGTGCATGTAGAGCAGTCACTACAAGCTTGGCCAAGACCCCGAGGCATCCATCACCTTGGTCAGCGCCAGGAGACGGGTACTCAGAGAGAAGGGGGAGGGAGGGGGGGGGGGGGGGGGGAGAGGGGGGGGGGGGGGAAGAGTTAGAGAGTTCCCATGTTTGTGGTGCTGCAAAGGAGCAGACATGTAGTACCCTGTAGTGCCATGTAGTACCCCGTAGTGCCATGTAGTACCCTATAGTACCCCATAGTGCCATGTAGTACCCCGTAGTATCCTGTAGTACCCTGTAGTGCCATGTAGTACCCTGTAGTTCCATGTAGTGCCATGTAGAGCTATGTAAGCCATGTAGTACCCTGTAATGCCATGCAGTACCAAGTAGTACTCTGTGGTACCATGTAGTACCCTGTACCCTAACTAAACTACCCTATAGTAAACTACCCAGTGGTACCATGTAGTACCCTGTACCATAACTAAACTACACAGATTAATCTAAAGGTCAGTCCCCGACCAGGTGAGATCAAGGTAGGTTGAAGGAGAGAGAGAAAAGATGAGTCTTAAGCAGGGATTTAAAAGCTTCGACAGAGCAGGCGCCCCTGATGACGGCAGGTAATTTGTTCCACAGGTAGGGAGCGCGGTAGACAAAGGCTCTGTGGCCGGCGGATTTCTTTTTAACCCTAGGGGTCGATAGAAGCCCCGCATTTTGTGAGCGCAGAGCACGAGCGGGCGAGTATCGGGAGATGAGATCAGATAGATAGAGCGGTGCAAGCCCATTTAAAATTTTGTAGGTGAGGAGTAGCACTTTAAAGTCAGAGCGGGCTTGGATAGGAAGCCAATGTAGGGCGGACAAAACTGGTGTGATGTTAGTGTCCAGTCCACTTCTCCATACTTTGTTATGAGGAGTTGGAACAATCTACAAAGTCAGTGGGTCATGGTCGTTGTCAGGGGAGTCAGGGATCTCCGGCAGCTCTATCAACTCAGCCACAGGTCGGGTGTAAGTCCGCCCTTGGACGATGACTTCTGCCGCTCTGACCTTCCCATCGGCACCAGTAATCACTCTGCTCACGCGGCCGGCCGGCCACGTAGCTCGGGGTAGTGACTGGTCTATTATCATGACGACTGTGTCCACCTTCAGGTTGTCCCTGTCCTTTACCCACTTCTGACGGGCTTGAAGGGATGGTAGATAGTGGAGGAGGAAGCGGGTCCAAAACTGGTCGGCCAGTACTTGGCTGTGTCCCCACATTCTCCGGCCGTTCATCTCATCTTGTCTGTACACCGCCTGTGGAAGGGCAGGGTCCAGCCGCCCCATCAAGAGGTAGTTTGGGGTGACTGGGTCGACGTCTGCTACGTCACTTGAGACGTAACCGAGGGGCTTAGAGTTCAAGACGCCCTCGATCTCCGTGAGGACTGTCATCAGGACTTCCTCAACCACGGTCTGGGCCCCAAGTACGGTGTACATAGCAGTCTTTATGGAACGGACCTCTCTCTCCCAGGTTCCCCCGAAATGAGGGGCGTTCGGGGGGTTGAACTGGAATGTGATCTGAGCGGGAGCGAGGCGGGTCTTGAGTTCTTCACCCATAGCCAGGAAGCTCTCTCTCAGTTCTGTGTCTCCTCCTCTGAAGTTTGTCCCTTGGTCGGACAACAACACTGATGGGGTTCCTCTTCGGGCTTGGAATCTCCGGAAGGACATGAGGAATGAGTCCCTACTCATGGTCTGGAGGATTTCAATATGAACAGCTCGGGTGGTCATGCACTTGTACACAATGCCCCACCTCTTCTCTGTCCCTCTTCCTTTCTTGACGTTGAATGGGCCGAAGCAGTCCACGCCCGTGGAGTGGAAGGCCCGCTCGCCGAGTCGGAGGCGGCAGGGAGGCAGGTCGGCGGTGCCATAAGAATGTCCTTTTCTGAGCACTCTCAAGAGTTAAGCAGTCATCTAGGTTCGGGTCCGTTGGAGCCGGGGCGTGCGTCAGCCCGCAGAACATAGACTTCTTGATCTCTGACTCATCTTGACTCGCCTCCCGTGGTGTGGGGGTAGGCCACTTCTCCTCCGGGAGCTTGAGGAACTCAGGACCGTCACTGTAAGGGTTAGGACGTGTGAGGTCGTCTAAGGACATCCCCCGTGTGATGACATCCGCTGGGTTCTGCTTGGTGTCAACGTATCTCCAACATGCTGCTCCTACCAGGTCTTGGATCTCGGTGACTCAGACTCCGACGAAAACCTTGTACCGACAGGAGTCGGACTGGATCCAGGTGAGCACAGTCATAAAGTCTGACCACAGGATGGTCTCTCGCACCGTTATGGTGAGTTCACTTTGTATCATCGTGGCGAGTTGCGTGCCTACCAGAGCTGCGCAGAGCTCTAGTCGCGGGATCGACTGCTGCTTGCGGGGAGCTATCCTCGAGCGGGCCAGGACGAAGGCTACGTGTACTTCTCCTTCCTCTTCTCGGGCTCAGGTAAGCCACCGATCGGTACGCCACTTCAGAGGCGTCACTGAAGACGTGCAGGTCTATCTGACACGTCTCCAGCCGCACTGTAGGGGGGAAGTAGCTCCGTTGAATGGTCACATCTTGGAGTGAGTCGAGTTCTCCCTCCCATTCTCTCCCGGTGGAAGCCAGGTGCTCGGGTATGGGGTCGTCCCAGCCCTGCTCCTTGTCCCACAGTTCTCGCACCAGCATCTTCGCCCGAGTGGTGTAAGGTAGGATACACCCCATTGGGTCGTATTGGCTGGCGAGTGTTCGGTACACACTCCGCCGAGTGGTCGGTAGAGTGGTGGACCTTCCCTGATCCGTGGTCAGGGGTGTGTGCTTGTAATGGAGCGAGTCTGTTGTGAAACGCCAGACGAGGCCCAATGTCATTTCCTGCACTTCACCTGGGGTGGTCGCCATCCAGGTCTCGCTGCTTGCTGCCTTTGTCTCTGGGGGGAGGCTGCGGAGGACTTGAGGGTCACTGCTGGCCCATTGCCTGAGGTCGAATCCACCTTTGACCAGGGAGGCTCGTAGCTTCAGTAAGATGCTCTCGGATTCTTCTGGCGTAGATACGCTCTGTAGGCAGTTGTCCACGTAGAAACTCTTTTCCACGCTGTGTCTGACCTCCTCGTCGGCTCCGGGGTCTTCAGCCACGTGCTTCTGTAGCGCGAACGCGGCGCAGCACGGGCTGCAGGTGGTGCCGAATGGGAGGACCTCCCATTAGTAGATTGAGGGTTGTTCATCGTCGATCCTCTCTCTCCACAGGAACCGCAGCAGGGGCTTGTCTTCCTCCATCAGTAGCACTTGTAGGAACATTCCCTTGATGTCGCCGCTGATGGCCACTTTGTCCTGGCGGAAACGTAGCAGTACGCCGAGGAGGGAGGGGCCGAGTGTCGGGCCGGGCAGGAGCAAGTTATTCAGGTTCTGTAGTCCAATCTGATAACTGCAGTTGAATACGATGCGGTTCTTGCCGTTGTGGTGAACCTTGTGGTGGGGCACGTACCAGGACTCAGTCGTCTGGTCTGCCTCGTGATCGTCGATTTTCTTTATATGGCCAGCCGTGATCAGCTTGTCGATCTCTGCGCGATATATCGTTGCTTAAGGGGGGTCTTTGGCGAGACGCCGCTCGGTGTTCTGTAGATAGCGTTGTGTCACTTCCTTTGATGCGTGCAGGGTGGGCATCCCTTCCCGCCTCAAGAGTGGAGTCGCGTATCTTAGCACTCCGCCGACTTCGACCCTCTTAGTCTTCTGCTCGAGAAGAGCTATAGCGTACTTGTCCTCCTTGGAGCGAACTAGTTTACGTTCGTTCTTGAATGGCAGCGAGTCTAATGTCCATAGTCTCTCGACGTGCTGCAAGAGGGTAGTGTCTTGGTCGCTCACCTTCGTGTAAAGGCAGCGTGTGGACGTGGGTCGGTTGGAAGGCCCGGAGAGAGGGCCTTGGAGCGTCCAGCCCAGTCGGGTCTTAACCGCTGCTGGGCAGCCTCTGGGTCCGATGTGGACCGCGTCCGTTGGGACGATGAGGTCTGCGTGGTCGGAGCCTATGAGCAGGGTCGGTGTGGCGCCGTCGATGAGCGGTATGGGCAGTCGGCGTAGGTGCGCGTACTTCTCCATCAGCTGTGGGATGGGGTAGTCATAGCGTGACAGACCTATGTCGTGGCTTGTGAACGCCTTGGTTATGCTGTACCGCTTCTCGGGCTGCTCGATCGCTGCTATGGTGAACGAGACGTTTTCACCCTTTATTGTCTTTAAGTCTCGACGAATGGTGCGGATTGTCATTGTTTCCTCTGGACCCCGCAGGCCCAACTGGGTCGCGGCGGAAGCGAGGAGGAGAGTCTTCTCCGACCCGTCGTCGAGGACGGCGTAGGTGTCGAGTACCTTGTCCCCGTAGCTCAGGAGCACTCGGACCACCTTGAGGAGCACTCGGGAGCTCCCGCTCTTCGCAGGGTCTATGTATAGTACTTCTGCTCTCGAGCTGCTTTGTGGGGCGGGTCTCCGTTTGTTGCTTTCGTGTAGGACTTCTAGGTGGGCGCCGTCACACTTGCCGCACCTTTTCTTGAGGCGACACTCAGCTGCCATGTGGCTGCGCGCGCAGCGGAAGCAGCGGCGGTTCGCTTTAATCCACTGACTCACTTCTTCGGCGGTCAATTTCTTAAAGGCGTCGCATTGAGACAGCCAGTGTTCGTGGTCGCAATATTGGCATGCGATCTTCCATTTTCCCTTAGCGGGGGGGGGGGGGGGGGTTATGGCTCTTTTGTCGCGGCACCGACTCGGCCTGGTGCATCACGGTGACGGGCCTGCTGTTGTCTTTAAACCTTCTCGGTCCATCTTTAGTGTTAGAGCCACCCCACGCGAAGGTGTCGATTCGTAGGCTGCTGACCTCTCTGGCTAAGAAGTCAGCAAGGTCTAGGAGTGATTGTTCTGGGCCGTGGGGGTCACGGTGATCTCTTTGCCGCCGAAAACGTTCTTGGCGGGCTGGGGGGAGCTTCTCTAATATCCGCTCCACGTTGGAGTTGGCGTATAACTCGTACATCCCCTTCTCTCTTTGTGACCCGAGCATCCCTACCAGGGATTGTACTTTAATGGATAGGTCATCCAGGGCTCTATTGTCTTTAGCTGGGGGGAGACGTTCAATTTCCCGTATCTCTTGAATGACATAGTCCCATGTGCGTCCGTAACGCGCGTCGAGGGCCACCAGGGCATCAGAGTAGGGAGTCCTTGAGTTAGAGTATGCCAGCGCTATGTTGTGCGCTCTGGGTACTTTGAGGTGCTTGAGGAGGATGGCATATTTGTAGGACTCGTCCTGTACTCCGGACATAATGGTCTCTAAACACATGCGCAGTTCGGTATACTGCGCTCTGTCTTCATGCGTAAAGTCTGGGAATGTGGGTGTCCCAATGTAAGATGCCATGGATGGCTGTGACACTGATGCGCGTAGGGGGAGAGGCCTCCTTGGCGAGTCTCCCCGTACGTGGGGTCGTGGGTTCGTGCTGGGTGGGAACCAGAGTCCGGGCCCCCAGGTACTGCTCCTTGGTGCTGACTGTTGATTAAACTCACCCCTGGGACGGGTTGGGGGTTCGTAACGCAGCGTGTCGGGGCTGAGGTCGGGGCTGCACTGTTCCTCCTGGTCCGAGATGGGTTCGTGCGTGTGGGCTTTATGTCCTCCCTCGTCCTCCGCTAGGCTTTGTAGTCGCTTGGTTAGTTTCTCGGCGACGTAGGCAGGTTCTTCCCGTTGGCTGGGTCCCGTATAGATTGGTCGGGGAGGGGAAGGTGCCCTCGACCCTTGTCGTGATGATCTCCGGGAGCTCCGCGTGGAGGAGTGGGTAGTCGCACTCTGGAGCGCTTGCTCCATCATCTGCGCCTGCAGACGGTCTTGTTCCGCCTCGCGCTGTGCATTGGCGGCGTCGCGCTGCATGGTTTCTTCAGCCTGGAGGCGCCTCTCTTCCAGTCTGATATGTTCGCGCTCGCTCTCTCGTTGCGCTTGGAGACGTTCTCTTTCTGTTGAAGAATATTCGCGCTCACTCTGTTGTAGGGCTTGGAGACGGTCGCGCTCACCCTGGATGCGGTCTCTTTCGGTTGAAGCTGTCAGCGTGGCGATCAGGACTTGCGCTAGCCTCTGGTCGGCCTCGCTTGGGGATGCCGCTGATGATGGTGATCTGGAGTTGACAGGGCTTGGCGTTGACCTGTTCTCTTTACGCGTTCCGAGGTCCATCTCGAGGGCGCTGTTTCTTATCTTCTCCCGCGCTCCGAGGTCCATCTCGGAGGCGCGGTACTCTTTTCTTTGGTGCGCGCCGAGGTCCCTCTCGGGGGCGCGCTCTTTATCCTCTTGCGCTCCGAGGTCCATCTCGGGTGCGCGTTCTGTACCTTCTTGCGCTCCGAGGTTTATCTCGGTGGCGCTGTGGTCGTTGGGCATAGTCAAGTCATGTCCCGCTTGTCCCCCCCCGTGAGCTAAGTCAGTTTCGTTTAAACCAGCTTGGGTCTCTACTAGTGGGGCAGACAAGTCGATAAGGTTGGGCAAACTTAAGCTATTAGTTTTATCCGTGCTTAACGTCCTTTTAGATAAGCTAGGAGGTAGAACTACAGCGTAGTCCTCCAAGTGTGGAGGGGGCTGACGCTGGCGCCTAGGGCGCTCTAGTTTGGGAGAGCCGTTTGGAGAGTGTCCGCCGCTGGCCATATTACTATTAATATGATTAGTATTACTGATACCCTCCGGCTCGAAGGACCAATTGTAACTGAGGGGTTACAAAACCCTGACTGTATTAAAGATTGTGATAAATTAAACCACTACTACATATTATTATTACTTGCCAGACAGTACAGTTAATTATGGCAGACACTCGATAGACGGCATGGTGACAAAGAGATAACGTTTACAGTATTTTATTATCAATAGAAAATATACAACTGAGAATTACTTGGTCGCTCTTTTATGGCGAATGATATTAGAATGTCAGAGTATCAAAGTCAGTGGGAATGAATAATTCCTAGGCTAAGGATACTAGACCGGAACGCTGCATGGCGTGAGATGGCGATATAGGGGGGCAAACGAGGGTATAGCTGGAGACTGGTGATTTCCCCCACGGAGTGGTAAGCTCCAGAGGATTGAAGAATAGACGGATACTCCGGCTGGTCATTGGAGAAAGGGGGTCTCATACGGATCCGGTCCTTGTAATCCAAGTGCTCGTTAGCAGGGTAATGGCTCTTAATCCAAAGCCCGACGGCAGTGATGATAGCTAGCCAGCTTTGTCCTCGAAGCTAGCCCGATGCAGATCTTCAGGGTAGTTAAATCCAAACGACAATGGTATTAACGATGCTCTTCTCCACGGTACTACGTTTCCACAAGTCACTATAATCCACCAACAATGGTTCTACAATATCAAGGTCGTATCTAAGGAGCTACTAGTTATCCGTAACGATACACCGCGATAGGTTCCACTGCTCACATGTCCAATAGTTCTGCTGCTAGGTTCACCTCGTGTTCTGATACTAATTACGTTAAAGGATAACTCCACTATTTTGGGAAATTAGCTTATTTAACATCTTCCCTGGAGTTAGACAAGAAGATGCATACCTTTTTTGTCTCTGTGCGTGCATTTTAGCTTTGGGAATAGATGCTCCGTTAGCATAGCTTAGCTTCATCACTGGAAGTGAGGCAGGACAGTAGCCTTACAGTGCCTTACAGTGTATTGCAAGGTCTGACATTGACCAAACTTGATATGCATGACCTTGGTGGGCTCTAGGTCAACCCCTGAAAAGGGGGTCAATGTCAGACCTTGCAATCAAAAGTTAGGGGCGCACTGAAATTATGGCAAGGGTTATTAGCCCCCTAACTTTTGATTGCAAAGTCTGACATTGACCCCCTTTTCAGGAGTTGACCTAGAGCCCACCAAGGTCATGCATATCAAGTTTGGTCAATGTCAGACCTTGCAATACACTGTAAGGCACTGTAAGGCTACTGTCCTGCCTCACTTCCAGTGATGAAGCTAAGCTATGCTAACGGAGCATCTATTCCCAAAGCTAAAATGCACGCACAGAGACAAAAAAGGTATGCATCTTCTTGTCTAACTCCAGGGAAGATGTTAAATAAGCTGATTTCCCAAAATAGTGGAGTTATCCTTTAAGTCCACACACACTTGCTAAGGTTCACACTAGTTACTAGGTTCACGCTTCACTCTGCTACTAGACGAACGAACTGCTGCACACTACATTAGGTCGAACTGCTTTAGGTTGAACTGCTGCTGTTTGCGCCTTCCACAATATATACTTAGAGTGCTTTCTAGGGCGCAACCGAATCTCTTGTCCGGAATCAATGCGCTGGCCAAGGGCATGTCTCAACTTGTCCAGACTCGTCTTTGAACTTGTCTGGGGGGCGCGATTCTTGGCGCCGCCAGTGTCAAGGGCGTTATCCAATGAGGAAAGCGAATAATGCTATGATTCAAACAGAGGCTTAAAGGGATATAGCTTATATATATAAATAATATACAAGTTATATAAAACAATAAAACGTAGATTCTCAGTGTTAATCTGGCCCTTCAGAACAGCCGCCTCCTAATTAGTCCGCACCTAATTAGTAAAGGGGCACAGATTAATATTAGTGTCCAGTCAACTTCTCCATACTTTGTTATGAGGAGTTGGAACAATCTACAAAGTCAGTGGGTCATGGTCGTCGTCAGGGGAGTCAGGGATCTCTGGCAGCTCTATCAACTTAGCCACAGGTCGGGTGTAAGTCCGCCCTTGGACGATGACTTCTGCCGCTCTGACCTTCCCATCGGCACCAGTAATCACTCTGCTCACGCGGCCGGCCGGCCACGTAGCTCGGGGTAGTGACTGGTCTATTATCATGATGACTGTGTCCACCTTCAGGTTGTCCCTGTCCTTTACCCACTTCTGACGGGCTTGAAGGGATGGTAGATAGTGGAGGAGGAAGCGGGTCCAAAACTGGTCGGCCAGTACTTGGCTGTGTCCCCACATTCTCCGGCCGTTCATCTCATCTTGTCTGTACACCGCCTGTGGAAGGGCAGGGTCCAGCCGCCCCATCAAGAGGTAGTTTGGGGTGACTGGGTCGACGTCTGCTACGTCACTTGAGACGTAACCGAGGGGCTTAGAGTTCAAGACGCCCTCGATCTCCGTGAGGACTGTCATCAGGACTTCCTCAACCACGGTCTGGGCCCCAAGTACGGTGTACATAGCAGTCTTTATGGAACGGACCTCTCTCTCCCAGGTTCCCCCGAAATGAGGGGCGTTCGGGGGGTTGAACTGGAATGTGATCTGAGCGGGAGCGAGGCGGGTCTTGAGTTCTTCACCCATAGCCAGGAAGCTCTCTCTCAGTTCTGTGTCTCCTCCTCTGAAGTTTGTCCCTTGGTCGGACAACAACACTGATGGGGTTCCTCTTCGGGCTTGGAATCTCCGGAAGGACATGAGGAATGAGTCCCTACTCATGGTCTGGAGGATTTCAATATGAACAGCTCGGGTGGTCATGCACTTGTACACAATGCCCCACCTCTTCTCTGTCCCTCTTCCTTTCTTGACGTTGAATGGGCCGAAGCAGTCCACGCCCGTGGAGTGGAAGGCCCGCTCGCCGAGTCGGAGGCGGCAGGGAGGCAGGTCGGCCATCATTGGGATACTAGGCTGTGCTCTCCACTTGCGACAGGTTAAGCAAGTCCGTTGGAAGCGACGTACAGCTTCTCTCCCTTGGAGTATCCAGAAGCGTCGTCGGTTCTCAGCGAAGACTCTCTCGGCCCCCGCGTGGTGCACCACCTCGTCGTACTTCTGGATGATCAGCTCGGTTATCTTGTGTCGGCTGTTGAGGACGATGGGATGCTTAGCATCGTCAGTCACGTCCGGGGCCCGTCTCAATCGACCACCCACCCTGATGAGGTGCTGGGCGTCGAGCTCTGGGGCCAAGGTGAGGAGTCGACTGTCTGAGGGGACTGGCTTTTCCCCTGTCAGGCAGTCTAGTTCTTCTGGGAATGAGTCTCTTTGGGCTCTCCTTAGCAGAAGAAGTTCGGCTTCTTTGTAGTTCGATGCGTCAAGGTCTGTGGTGGGGGAGTCTCAGGGTGGTGCCATAAGAATGTCCTTTTCTGAGCACTCTCAAGAGTTAAGCAGTCGTCTAGGTTCGGGTCCATTGGAGCCGGGGCGTGCGTCAGCCCGCAGAACATAGACTTCTTGATCTCTGACTCATCTTGACTCGCTTCCCGTGGTGTGGGGGTAGGCCACTTCTCCTCCGGGAGCTTGAGGAACTCAGGACCGTCACTGTAAGGGTTAGGACGTGTGAGGTCGTCTAAGGACATCCCCCGTGTGATGACATCCGCTGGGTTCTGCTTGGTGTCAACGTATCTCCAACATGCTGCTCCTACCAGGTCTTGGATCTCGGTGACTCGGACTCCGACGAAAACCTTGTACCGACAGGAGTCGGACTGGATCCAGGTGAGCACAGTCATAAAGTCTGACCACAGGATGGTCTCTCGCACCGTTATGGTGAGTTCACTTTGTATCATCGTGGCGAGTTGCGTGCCTACCAGAGCTGCGCAGAGCTCTAGTCGCGGGATCGACTGCTGCTTGCGGGGAGCTATCCTCGAGCGGGCCAGGACGAAGGCTACGTGTACTTCTCCTTCCTCTTCTCGGGCTCTCAGGTAAGCCACCGATCGGTACGCCACTTCAGAGGCGTCACTGAAGACGTGCAGGTCTATCTGACATGTCTCCAGCCGCACTGTAGGGGGGAAGTAGCTCCGTTGAATGGTCACATCTTGGAGTGAGTCGAGTTCTCCCTCCCATTCTCTCCAGGTGGAAGCCAGGTGCTCGGGTATGGGGTTGTCCCAGCCCTGCTCCTTGTCCCACAGTTCTCGCACCAGCATCTTCGCCCGAGTGGTGTAAGGTAGGATACACCCCATTGGGTCGTATTGGCTGGCGAGTGTTCGGTACACACTCCGCCGAGTGGTCGGTAGAGTGGTGGACCTTCCCTGATCCGTGGTCAGGGGTGTGTGCTTGTAATGGAGCGAGTCTGTTTTGAAACGCCAGACGAGGCCCAATGTCATTTCCTGCACTTCACCTGGGGTGGTCGCCATCCAGGTCTCGCTGCTTGCTGCCTTTGTCTCTGGGGGGAGGCTGCGGAGGACTTGAGGGTCACTGCTGGCCCATTGCCTGAGGTCGAATCCACCTTTGACCAGGGAGGCTTGTAGCTTCAGTAAGATGCTCTCGGCTTCTTCTGGCGTAGATACGCTCTGTAGGCAGTTGTCCACGTAGAAACTCTTTTCCACGCTGTGTCTGACCTCCTCGTCGGCTCCGGGGTCTTCAGCCACGTGCTTCTGTAGCGCGAACGTGGCGCAGCACGGGCTGCAGGTGGTGCCG
This sequence comes from Notolepis coatsorum, assembly GCF_963971535.1. Lineage (NCBI taxonomy): Eukaryota > Metazoa > Chordata > Actinopteri > Aulopiformes > Paralepididae > Notolepis > Notolepis coatsorum. Next base: position 217,583,310 of record NC_140165.1, on the reverse strand, counting down.
AATGGGAGGACCTCCCATTGGTAGATTGAGGGTTGTTCATCGTCGATCCTCTGTCTCCACTGGAACCGCAGCAGGGGCTTGTCTTCCTCCATCAGTAGCACTTGTAGGAACATTCCCTTGATGTCGCCGCTGATGGCCACTTTGTCCTGGCGGAAACGTAGCAGTACGCCGAGGAGGGAGGGGCCGAGTGTCGGGCCGGGCAGGAGCAAGTTATTCAGGTTCTGTAGTCCAATCTGATAACTGCAGTTGAATACGATGCGGTTCTTGCCGTTGTGATGAACCTTGTGGTGGGGCACGTACCAGGACTCAGTTGTCTGGTCTGCCTCGTGATCGTCGATTTTCTTTATATGGCCAGCCGTGATCAGCTTGTCGATCTCTGCGCGATATATCGTTGCTTAAGGGGGGTCTTTGGCGAGACGCCGCTCGGTGTTCTGTAGATAGCGTTGTGTCACTTCCTTTGATGCGTGCAGGGTGGGCATCCCTTCCCGCCTCAAGAGTGGAGTCGCGTATCTTAGCACTCGGTCGACTTCGACCCTCTTAGTCTTCTGCTCGAGAAGAGCTATAGCGTACTTGTCCTCCTTGGAGCGAACTAGTTTACGTTCGTTCTTGAATGGCAGCGAGTCTAATGTCCATAGTCTCTCGACGTGCTGCAAGAGGGTAGTGTCTTGGTCGCTCACCTTCGTGTAAAGGCAGCGTGTGGACGTGGGTCGGTTGGAAGGCCCGGAGAGAGGGCCTCGGAGCGTCCAGCCCAGTCGGGTCTTAACCGCTGCTGGGCAGCCTCTGGGTCCGATGTGGACCGCGTCCGTTGGGACGATGAGGTCTGCGTGGTCGGAGCCTATGACCAGGGTCGGTGTGGCGCCGTCGACGAGCGGTATGGGCAGTCGGCGTAGGTGCGCGTACTTCTCCATCAGCTGTGGGATGGGGTAGTCATAGCGTGACAGACCTATGTCGTGGCTTGTGAACGCCTTGGTTATGCTGTACCGCTTCTCGGGCTGCTCGATCGCTGCTATGGTGAACGAGACGTTTTCACCCTTTATTGTCTTTAAGTCTCGACGAATGGTGCGGATTGTCATTGTTTCCTCTGGACCCCGCAGGCCAAACTGGGTCGCGGCGGAAGCGAGGAGGAGAGTCTTCTGCGACCCGTCGTCGAGGACGGCGTAGGTGTCGAGTACCTTGTCCCCGTAGCTCAGGAGCACTCGGACCACCTTGAGGAGCACTCGGGAGCTTCGCAGGGTCTATGTATAGTACTTCTGCTCTCGAGCTGCTTTGTGGGGCGGGTCTCCGTTTGTTGCTCTCGTGTAGGACTTCTAGGTGGGCGCCGTCACACTTGCCGCACCTTTTCTTGAGGCGACACTCAGCTGCCATGTGGCTGCGCGCGCAGCGGAAGCAGCGGCGGTTCGCTTTAATCCACTGACTCACTTCGGCGGTCAATTTCTTAAAGGCGTCGCATTGAGACAGCCAGTGTTCGTGGTCGCAATATTGGCATGCGATCTTCCATTTTCCCTTAGCGGGGGGGGGGGGGGGGGGGTTATGGCTCTTTCGTCGCGGCACCGACTCGGCCTGGTGCATCACGGTGACGGGCCTGCTGTTGTCTTTAAACCTTCTCGGTCCATCTTTAGTGTTAGAGCCACCCCATGCGAAGGTGTCGATTCGTAGGCTGCTGACCTCTCTGGCTAAGAAGTCAGCAAGGTCTAGGAGTGATTGTTCTGGGCCGTGGGGGTCACGGTGATCTCTTTGCCGCCGAAAACGTTCTTGGCGGGCTGGGGGGAGCTTCTCTAATATCCGCTCCACGTTGGAGTTGGCGTATAACTCGTACATCCCTTTCTCTCTTTGTGACCCGAGCATCCCTACCAGGGATTGTACTTTAATGGATAGGTCATCCAGGGCTCTATTGTCTTTAGCTGGGGGGAGACGTTCAATCTCCCGTATCTCTTGAATGACATAGTCCCATGTGCGTCCGTAACGCGCGTCGAGGGCCACCAGGGCATCAGAGTAGGGAGTCCTTGAGTTAGAGTATGCCAGCGCTATGTTGTGCGCTCTGGGTACTTTGAGGTGCTTGAGGAGGATGGCATATTTGTAGGACTCGTCCTGTACTCCGGACATAATGGTCTCTAAACACATGCGCAGTTCGGTATACTGCGCTCTGTCTTCACGCGTAAAATCTGGGAATGTGGGTGTCCCAATGTAAGATGCCATGGATGGCTGTGACACTGATGCGCGTAGGGGGAGAGGCCTCCTTGGCGAGTCTCCCCGTACGTGGGGTCGTGGGTTCGTGCTGGGTGGGAACCAGAGGCCGGGCCCCCAGGTACTGCTCCTTGGTACTGACTGTTGATTAAACTCACCCCTGGGACGGGTTGGGGGTTCGTAACGCAGCGTGTCGGGGCTGAGGTCGGGGCTGCACTGTTCCTCCTGGTCCGAGATGGGTTCGTGCGTGTGGGCTTTATGTCCTCCCTCGTCCTCCGCTAGGCTTTGTAGTCGCTTGGTTAGTTTCTCGGCGACGTAGGCAGGTTCTTCCCGTTGGCTGGGTCCCGTATAGATTGGTCGGGGAGGGGAAGGTGCCCTCGACCCTTGTCGTGATGATCTCCGGGAGCTCCGCATGGAGGAGTGGGGAGTCGCCCTCTGGAGCGCTTGCTCCATCATCTGCACCTGCAGACGGTCTCGTTCCGCCTCGCGCTGTGCATTGGCGGCGTCGCGCTGCATGGTTTCTTCAGCCTGGAGGCGCCTCTCTTCCAGTCTGATATGTTCGCGTTCGCTCTCTCGTTGCGCTTGGAGACGTTCTCTTTCCGTTGAAGAATATGCCACTCTGTTGTTGCGCTTGGAGACGGTCGCGCTCACCCTGGATGCGGTCTCTTTCGGTTGAAGCTGTCAGCATGGCGATCAGGACTTGCGCTAGCCTCTGGTCGGCCTCGCTTGGGGATGCCGCTGATGATGGTGATCTGGAGTTGACAGGGCTTGGCGTTGACCTGTTCTCTTTACGCGTTCCGAGGTCCATCTCGAGGGCGCTGTTTCTTATCTTCTCCCGCGCTCCGAGGTCCATCTCGGAGGCGCGGTACTCTTTTCTTTGGTGCGCGCCGAGGTCCCTCTCGGGGGCGCGCTCTTTATCCTCTTGCGCTCCGAGGTCCATCTCGGTGGCGCTGTGGTCGTTGGGCATAGTCAAGTCATGTCCCGCTTGTCCCCCCCCGTGAGCTAAGTCAGTTTCGTTTAAACCAGCTTGGGTCTCTACTAGTGGGGCAAACAAGTCGATAAGGTTGGGCAAACTTAAGCTATTAGTTTTATCCGTGCTTAACGTCCTTTTAGATAAGCTAGGAGGTAGAACTACAGCGTAGTCCTCCAAGTGTGGAGGGGGCTGACGCTGGCGCCTAGGGCGCTCTAGTTTGGGAGAGCCATTTGGAGAGTGTCCGCCGCTGGCCATATTACTATTAATATGATTAGTATTACTGATACCCTCCGGCTCGAAGGACCAATTGTAACTGAGGGGTTACAAAACCCTGACTGTATTAAAGATTGTGATAAATTAAACCACTACTACATATTATTATTACTTGCCAGACAGTACAGTTAATTATGGCAGACACTCAATAGACGGCATGGTGACAAAGAGATAACGTTTACAGTATTTTATTATCAATAGCAAATATACAACTGAGAATTACTTGGTCGCTCTTTTATGGCGAATGATATTAGAATGTCAGAGTATCAAAGTCAGTGGGAATGAATAATTCCTAGGCTAAGGATACTAGACCGGAACGCTGCATTTCGTGAGATGGCGATATAGGGGGGCAAACGAGGGTATAGCTGGAGACTGGTGATTTCCCCCACGGAGTGGTAAGCTCCAGAGGATTGAAGAATAGACGGATACTCCGGCTGGTCATTGGAGAAAGGGGGTCTCATACGGATCCGGTCCTTGTAATCCAAGTGCTCGTTAGCAGGGTAATAGCTCTTAATCCAAAGCCCGACGGCAGTGATGATAGCTAGCCAGCTTCGTCCTCGAAGCTAGCCCGATGCAGATCTTCAGGGTAGTTAAATCCAAACGACAATGGTATTAACGATGCTCTTCTCCACGGTACTACGTTTCCACAAGTCACTATAATCCACCAACAATGGTTCTACAATATCAAGGTCGTATCTAAGGAGCTACTAGTTATCCGTAACGATACACCGCGGTAGGTTCCACTGCTCACATGTCCAATAGTTCTGCTGCTAGGTTCACCTCGTGTTCTGATACTAATTACGTTAAGTCCACACACACTTGCTAAGGTTCACACTAGTTACTAGGTTCACGCTTCACTCTGCTACTAGACGAACGAACTGCTGCACACTACATTAGGTCGAACTGCTTTAGGTTGAACTGCTGCTGTTTGCGCCTTCCACAATATATACTTAGAGTGCTTTCTAGGGCGCAACCGAATCTCTTGTCCGGAATCAATGCGCTGGCCAAGGGCATGTCTCAACTTGTCCAGACTCGTCTTTGAACTTGTCTGGGGGGTGCGATTCTTGGCGCCGCCAGTGTCAAGGGCGTTATCCAATGAGGAAAGCGAATAATGCTATGATTCAAACAGAGGCTTAAAGGGATATAGCTTATATATATAAATAATATACAAGTTATATAAAACAATAAAACGTAGATTCTCAGTGTTAATCTGGCCCTTCAGAACACCGGGAGTTGACACTGCTCCAACACACCAGGGAATCAACCACCTTGTCGTTACCCAATGCGGTGGTTGTTCCTATAACCCCTCAAGAAAAAACTCCAAAACACACCTGCGGATACACACTGGCTATACCGCAGTATAAGTGTTTCAGTTTTCAAAAAAGGGTTATCCCAGGCCTACGGGTCGACGAAACATTACTTCGGACCGGGCCCGGCGATACGGGAAGCACAGGGTCACCAGAGGAGGTCAAAGACCACCCCAACAGGCCACTCTTCGCCATGCGTGAGAGAGGAGCGAAAAGAATGGAGAACCAGCCCCAAGCACACCGTACTTGGTATTCCCAGGCGGTCTCCCAACCAAGTACTAACCAGGATCAACCTGCGTAGCAGCCGAGATCTGACGAGATCGAGCGTGTACAGGTTGGCAAGGCCGTAAGCCATTACGACAGTGCTGAGAAAAAAATTTACCCAACCAGGGTCTCCATAGCGCTTAACCCTGTGACACCCGGACCGACCTGGCATTTTTCCCGTGAAAAAAGCCCAAGTCCATCAGGGTACCAGAACAGCAGATCTGCATCCCCGGCGGACAACAGGTTCAACTGATCCGGACCAGCGTGACCAGAACCAGTCCCGTGCCCTAACCACGCCGACATGCCTACTCCAGGAGAAGGGGCAGATATGCGTGTTGATCTTAAACATGAAAAGAAGGCGCCACCCAGACGTTCGGGGCGAACCGCGCCCGGTGGCCCACCCCCAGGGCGTGAGACCCCTCTACATATGTTCAGATCCATTCCGTCATCATCCCCCAGATATGAACGAGAATCCGTCGACAACCAAAACAGGTCGTCGGAAGAGGAAAAACCTCCATCCCAGTTGCTTTATAAAAACGCCGTTTTAACCCCAAGCAACCAAGGCGTGCCAGTCAGTCGCCTGATTACAGAACACCCCGAGCTAGCACTATGCGTGCATCGGGACACAACCACATCAATGAACAGGCTATTTAGACCTGTCATTGAATCCCCAAGGCGGCCAGGGGAACGACAAGAGGGGTGTGATACTTCCTAACTCCAACTCTTTTAAAAGAAAAGAAGGAAGCACCAACAGTATGTATCCCAGTCTACACAGCCGGGGGTAATTTTTTTTTACATTTTTACATTCCACCACCCTCCCATAGAGAGGAGACGGAAATCCCCAGAGAGACTTCCCACGCGAGCTGTACAGATTGAAAAGAATATATTGCACCTTGAGCCATGTAAAAGTTTGGTTTTAGGGCTCTCCGGGGAGGAGGCACTGAACCCATACACACTCAATAATCGAATTGAATCGAATACACACACAATAGAGTAGGACTCCTTCTTGAGGTTCCACTCACCTTATCAATCTGAGGAGGAGGCTCTGTACTCTGAGGAGGCTCCCTCACATGGAAGGAGAGTCCCAACTCACAGAAGGCCCGAATAGGAGCTTCGTGAGGAGGAGCCCTGACCACCCCCCGAAACAGATCCATCATATGGACCTGAACAGCACACGGAAGTCCTACCAACAGAGACGCGCACACTGACGTACTCTATGGCGGGGGAATTTCTGCGGTGCACACGCCCAATATTCCAGGGCGTGGGACCAGGAAACTCCCCCCCCCCCCCCCCCCCCTCACCCTGTAACGTGCCGAACCGCTACGTGACAGGAACCTTGAAGGACAGGTGGGTTTACCCCTGACCAACATAAAAAAGGGGGAGGAAAGGTTACCAGTTCACCCCTTTACGAACCCCCACCCATGATATGATGTAATGACAAAAAGAGAGTATGACACAGTCATAGTCAGCTCCATGAAGCGTCTAACAGCTTCACACAGCGCATGTGCTAACCTGCTATCTGATTTTTACTAAGGAAAAACACAGAATAGAGAGGGCTCTCCAAGAGCCCCGGTACCAAACTTACACATGTGCTTCTGTGGCCAGCCCAACCCAGTTGTAGGTCACATGACACACACAACCCATCATCACCTACAAAAAAATCGCAAAAACACTCTACAGAGGAACGCCATTTTTCATAATGAGAGAATACATAATTCTCTATTAGTATCGGCCACAGGCCTTGCTAAGCACACACGAAAAGCGACCAAACAATCTTTTCCTTTAGGAAAATAAAGTTCCTCAAGCAGTTTTAGCACAACCTCAGCAATCAAGCTAAGGGTTACATCATATCCCTACCACACAGTGACACAATATAGTGTAACAACATGTCTGAGAGGAGGATGAAGAAGTCCCCAGGGAACCGGGGGGAAACACAGCCCTCCTACTTTACCCTTAATACGGCCAGTTGAACAGGTAAACCTGTTAATATGTGAACACACTGTTCATTGTCATTACAGGCTGAGAAAAGAATCATTCTTTACTCACATGTCACCAAGCATAGCTTTATAGGTTAGTTTAACCCCCTTAGTTGTGAGTACACAGTACATAAACACACATGATGTTTCTCAACACAACAAACCAGATCATTTTCACATCTGTAACAAACAACCCGATTTGCATGGAGAAGCTAAATACCAGTGACAAGACAATTCACACATAACTCGCATCGTATCCTAAATGTAGTGCAGCAACACTAGTTTTGGAAAACATCGTTATTTACAAAACATTTAGAAGGGAAAGCAAGAAGAAGTGCTCAAGGTCTGGTCAGACCTTTCCTACCTTGAGCGCAGATCAAGCGAAACTGCAGTCTCTAACAAGGCACCGTAGTAAACACAGCCGTTCTGTGTTGTCGAGCTGGGCAGCGTCGCCGCTCCATCCCGCCGCTACGGTCCCCCTTGTTGATGCAGTCCTTGCCGTCCTGGCTCAGGGCAGGTTCGACGAACATCCTCTGTCAAAGATGACGTCGTAGTCAAGAGTGTTTAAAACATGTTATAATCAAAGCACGTTCAACAGTGTAGCATTAAGCTAACGGCCGCCCTCGGCCGATAGCAGCAAGCTAACGTTTCCTAGCCTAGCCTAGGTAGGCCACAACTAGCACGCAAGCTAACGTTTCCTAGCCTAGTGATCACAACAGGCTAGCGCCGCAGCTAACAGCTGACTGGCTAACAGTAGGCCACCACTAGCACGTAAGCTAAGCAGCTATCACCTGAACTTGTACAAAATGATATAACAATCACTCAGACAGGCCGCCGTTCTGAAACCCTCCTCACTGTTTAAGAGAGAAGAGAAACAAAATGTTAACACAGTTTTACAACGGTGATTTTACCAACACCCGGCGGGGCCAGCACAATTCCCATGGGCTGTAGCTGACTTGAACACAGATCTTCCACTAACGAACATCCATGCCCATATTTCCTCGTGAGGGAATACTCTCATTTGTATATGAAAGAAGGGGCCTCACGGTGACAGAGAAACATCCACTCGTCCAGAAAACACAGGGATCACCAGTGTTTATTGGTCGTGGCCCACTAGTTAACTATAATGGGCTTCAGACCAAGGTCTTCCGTCGTCGCCTAAGAGGCTGAACAAAGGACCCTAATCTGGGGCCGGTTTTCATAAACATTGTCAGCTAGCCCCCATAGCACTAACAGACAAGCGGAGCTCGCAAGCAAAACATTACTCACCAAACCTGGAACCCACCGCTTCTCACAACAGCGGCGCGTCCTACAGTCGAGCTGTGCCTTTACCGCAACCAGCACACAGCAAGGACTGCTGTTGGAAGGCATGTAGCGGCGCAAACTCCCAATACGAAAACCGGTGAAGGATTTTTAGAATGATCATCATCTTCCAGACACTCCAGTACGAAGACAATATCGCCGTATTTTCTCGAATATAGTGAGAGAGAAAATAAAGATATGATGTCAACGTATCGCTTGTTTTCCAACTCTTCTCCTACCATCACATCACGTCAAGTGGGGATCTACCGAGGCACTTCCTTGTGGTGAAAGCGAGAAAGGAGGAGAGCAGAAGACCACACACCTGCTTATGTAGGTGAGCTGATAGGGGTGTGGTCAGACAAATATTGGGATATAAAGGTACATTGTGGTCTTTATTCAGTGCACGTGCACGTGTGCGAGGACAGTGCATGAGTGACGCCGAGCTGAACCGACTATGATACAGAACTATGGTTATCCGACCATCTGTATCAGACCATACGTCCTGCAATTCAATATTCAACTTCCGTTTCGCGACTATAGCAACTCCACAGGATCTCGTTCCAAAGGAAGAGTGGCTAATGTTATGATATATGTTGTCCGCTAGCATTACTTTGTCTTCCACTAAAAGGTGCGTTTCGCTTAGAAGAGCCACATCAACCTGTTTGTTTTTCATCAGTGTGAGCACGCTTTTGCGTTTATGTTGTTTGTTTATTCCCCCAGTATTCCAAATCATTATATTCAAACTAGCCATAATCTATAAAAGTTGTTGTGTACTTGTTTGTAATTTGTCTGGAGTACGAATTCACAATGGATATATATCCAATTATTGAGGTCCTGTTGAGAGTGTTATGGTTTGACACCGACCCCAAACGCAACGACACAAGAGAGTAGGATTCAGAGTTGCCAAATACGAGGGCTTGTTTATTTGGTACTAAGAATAAGAGAAACAGGGAAAGCAGGTCAAACAAGACAGGTACAATGATCAAGGGGCAAAGTTCTGCTGCTCTGCAGCTTCTCCCGTGAGGGTTGTCTTGGGAAGCAGGTGTTGACTTCTGAACCGCTCTGCAGAATCCTCTCGGTGGGTTCTCAGATGTTGTTGCGAGACCGAGAGAGGGAGAGAGGGAACGAGTCAGTGACAGAGCAGTCTTAAACGAGCAGGAGTACAGGGTGTACAATTCTTCGTGTTAACAACACAGTGAGCACAGTTCCAAACACAGCCCAAGTGAAACTCTTCGTGTTAACAACACAGTGAGCTAAATCCAAACACAGTCCCAGTGAATATCTTCATGTAAACACACAGTGAATATCTTCATGTGAACACACAGTGAATATCTTCATGTAAACACACAGTCCAAATGTGAAATAATATCTTCGGTGTGAGCAAACACACAGTGAATATCTTAATGTAAACACTCAGTCCAATTGTGAAATAATATCTTCGGTGTGAGCAAACACACAGTGAATATCTTCATGTAAACACCCAGTCCAATTGTGAAATAATATCTTCGGTGTGAGCAAGCACACAGAGGGAGATGGTAGATCCCAAAATATTATTCCATAAAGGAATAAGCAAAAACAGATAATGGCTGGGTGAGTGACTGTTTGACAAAAAGGTGGTAGTCTTCAGTGTAAGTTTACACACGAAAAATGGAATAGGTCAAGAACAGTCAAAAAGATAACTCACCCAGACGAGATGCGTAATTGGAACTGGAACAACAGTGGAGGCGAGCGCGCGCCACGGGAGCAGGTATCCAAGCGAAGGCTTCTAGGAATTCCTGGAGAACAGCACAGAGAAAAAGGCAGCAGCAGCAGCAACGGGGAAAAACATCCAGAGACAAATCAAGGCGACAAAACAAGACGATCCAACAACTTAGGGTGGGGAAAAACGGGGTATAAATAATGAGGGATCGATTGATTGAAAAGCGTGGGGAAGTGAGAGAACCAATCAGCGACGTCTCTGATGACGTAAACGGGGAGAAAGCAGTGACAGCTGGGGAATGTGATTGAAAAGCGTGGGGAAGTGAGAGAACCAATCAGCGACGTCTCTGATGACGTCAACGGGGAGAAACGTGTGAACGAGGGGATAGAACCAATTGACAGAAAATGAATGAAAACAAAGCGAGGGTGGTTAAAGGAACAGAAACGAGTGAGAGGGCAAGGACAGAAACCTCACAGTACCCCCCCCTCCACGGGAGCCACCCGGCGACCAGGCCGACCCGGCTCGTCAGGATGGGCCCGATGGAAGTCGGTGATCAAGCCGGGATCCACGATGAGCTGCCGGGAGACCCAGCTACGCTCCTCAGGGCCGTAGCCCTCCCAGTCCACCAGGTATTGGAACCCCCGGCCCCGCCGACGAACGCCCATCAACCGGCGGACCTGCCACTGGGGGTGACCATCCACTAGCACAGGAGGCGGCGGATCAGGAGCCGGAGGCATAAGGGGACAGAGGGAGACGGGCTTAACCCGGGAGACATGGAACACGGGGTGGATGTGCATGGATGCAGGAAGCTTCAGGCGCAGGGCCGCCGGACTGAGTACCTTCAGGACCTCGAAAGGCCCGACGAAGCGGGGGTTGAGCTTCTTGGCCGAGGACCGTAGCGGGAGGTCCTTCGCGGAGAGCCACACCCTCTGCCCAGGGCGGTAAGTCGGCGCGGGAACCCGGCGCCGGTCGGCACCACGACAGGCGCGCTCAGATGTCCGGAGCAGCGCGGTCCTGGTGATCTCCCAAACTCGACGGCAGCGGTCGAGGTGGACCTGCACGGAGGGAACTGCCACTTCCGTCTCCAGTGCGGGAAAAAGAGGGGGCTGGTAGCCCAGGGAGGCCTCAAAAGGGGAGAGGCCGGTGGCGGAACTGACCATTGAGTTGATGGAGTACTCAACCCAGGGAAGGAAACGGCTCCAGGATGCCGGCCTCTCGGCTGCCACACACCGAAGAGCAGACTCCACGCTCTGGTTCATCCTCTCCGTCTGCCCGTTTGTCTGGGGATGATAGCCAGAGGAGAGACTGACCGTTGCCCCCAATCCTTTGCAGAAAGCCCGCCATACCTGGGAGGTGAACTGGGGCCCCCGGTCAGAGACGATGTCCTGGGGAAAACCGTGAAGGCGGAACACATGGTGCGTCAGGAGGTCCGCCGTCTCGGCTGCAGAGGGAAGCTTGGAGAGGGCCACGAGGTGGACCCCCTTGCTGAATCGATCCACAACGGTCAGAAGGCCGGTGTTCCCCTGGGAGGAGGGTAGACCAGTGACGAAGTCGAGCGCCACATGTGACCACGGACGGCTTGGAACGGGAAGGGGCTGCAAGAGCCCGGAGGGTGCCTGGTGAGAGGCCTTGCTGCGGGCACAGACCGCGCAGGCCAAGACGAACTCCTTGACGTCGTTCCGCATGGTGGGCCACCAGAAACGACGAGCCAGGAAGGAGAACGTGCGATGGACGCCTGGGTGGCAGGCGAACCGGCTGGTATGGCCCCACAGCAGTACCTGGGACCGGACAGAGTCGGGGACGAAGAGACGGCTCCTAGGGACGTTGCTTGGAGCACGTTGGAAGCGAAGGGCACGCCTCACCACACCCTCGATGCCCAAGGTGATGGCTCCAACCACTCGGGCCTCCGGGATGATGGGAGATGGGACCTCAGAGGGTGGAGCCCCCTTGGAGTGCATCCGGGACAGAGAGTCGGCCTTCGTGTTGCGGGAACCGGGGCGGAAGGTCAGCGAGAAGTCGAACCGACTGAGGAAGCTGGCCCATCTCGCCTGCCGACCGTTAAGGCGCCTGGAAGCGCGGATGAACGTTAGGTTCTTGTGGTCCGTCCAGATGGTAAAAGGCTCCTCTAGCCAATGACGCCACTCCTCCAGCGCAGCCACGACCGCCAGTAGCTCCCGATTGCCGGTGTCGTAGTTCCTCTCGGCGGGGAGGAAGCGACGCGAGTAGAAGGCGCAAGGATGTACCTTCTGGTCGGAAGGAGAGCGTTGGGATAGGACAGCGCCCAGACCAGAATCCGAGGCGTCCACCTCCACGATGAACTGTCTCTTGGGGTCAGGGTGGAGCAGGATAGGGGCGGAAGTGAACCTTCTCTTGAGGGAGCGGAACGCAGCGCATGCCGCTGGGGACCAGTCGAACGGCAGAGCGGGGGAGGTCAGCTTGGTAAGAGGCTCCGCCACTTGACTGTAGTTCCGGATGAACCTTCGGTAGAAGTTGGCGAACCCGAGGAAACTCTGTAACTCCTTCCGAGTGGTGGGTTCCGGCCAATCCTCCACAGCCTGGATCTTGCGAGGATCCGCTCGGGTCAAGCCCTTCTCAACGATGAAGCCCAGGTACTCGACGGAGTTGGAGTGGAAACGGCACTTCTCCGCCTTGACGAAGAGCCGATTGTGGAGGAGGCGCTCCAGCACCCGGCGAACATGCAGGATGTGTTCCTCGAGGGTCCTGGAAAAGATAAGAATGTCGTCCAGGTACACCACCACGAACACCTCCAGCATGTCACGGAGGACACCGTTCATGAGTGCCTGGAATACCGCCGGGGCGTTGGTGAGGCCGAACGGCATCACAAGGTACTCATAGTGACCCCTGGGGGTCTTGAAGGCGGTCTTCCACTCATCGCCCTCACGGATACGGACAAGATGGTAGGCACTTCGGAGATCCAGCTTGGTGAAGAACGAGGCCTGGGTCAGTGGCTCGAAGGTGGAGCTCATGAGAGGTAGGGGGTATTTGTTCTTGATGGTGATCTCGTTGAGCTGACGATAGTCGATGCAGGGCCGCAGGTCCCCATCCTTCTTACCAACAAAGAAGAACCCGGCTGCCACCGGGGAGGAGGAAGGCCGAATGAGTCCTGCTTCCAATGACTCAGAGATGTAGAGATCCATCGCCTTCTTCTCCGGGACAGTCAGACTGTAGAGGCGGCTGCCGGGAAGGGGAGCCCCTTGGCGGAGGTCGATGGCGCAGTCATAGGGGCGGTGAGGTGGAAGCGCCTGAGCCCTGGTCTTGCTGAATACCTCCATGAGGTCGTGGTACTCGGGAGGAATGGACGAGGGGTCCGGGGGCAACTCACCAGCCGGTCTCCGGGGCGGGGGACAGGACGCCGCCTGCAGACAGCGGGCGTGACAGGAGGAGCTCCAGCCCCTGATGGTACCGGAGGACCAGGCGATGTGGGGCTCGTGCAGCGCGAGCCAGGGCCTACCCAGGACCACCGGGACAAGGGGGGATTGGGTAATGAGGAACTGGATTCTCTCGACGTGGTTCCCAGCGATGGTCAGCACGACTGGGCCGGTGCGTTGAGAGATGTCGGCCAGGCGGTGTTGGTCCAATGAAAAGATCTCCAAGGGCCTCACAAGGGCCTCAAGAGGTATGTTGGCTTGGGTGGCAAACTCGAAGTCGAGGAAGTTCTCGTCTGCCCCAGAGTCGATGAGGGCCTCCACCGTGGCACGTTGGTCCCCCCAGGCCAGGGTGACGCTCATCAGATGGTCAGGTGGTGCGCGGCGCTGGGACTGGGAAAAACGGCTCACCAGGATCTCCCGGGGTCTTGGTGAGCCCGATCTTTTGGCCGGGTAGGGCAGTCGGCGATACGGTGTCCCGCACCTCCGCAGTAGAGGCAGAGACCGGACCTGAGCCTTGCCTGACGCTCCGCCTGGCTCAGGTGAGAGCGTCCCAGCTGCATGGGTTCCTCTTCGCGCACCGGACGGAGAAGCCTGTTACCATCAGTAGTGTTGGGGACGGGGCGTCCAGGAGTCCGGGGTGCTTCAGGAGGTGACAGTCGGGTCCTCTCGCGCCTTCTCTCCAGGAGGCGTCCGTCAATACGGATGACAAGGCTAAACAGCTCCTCGAGGGAGTCGGGCACCTCCCTGGTAGCGAGCTGGTCCCGGACTGCGTCACTGAGCCCCCTTATGAAGGTTAGGCGAAGAGCAGGTTCGTTCCATCCACTCTCCACCGCCGCCAGTCGAAACTCTATGACATAGTCCGTCACCCTGCCGCTCCCTTGTCGGAAGGTCCCCAACCGGGCTCCAGGGTCCAGACCTCGGGCTGGATGGTGGAACACTCTGCGGAGCTCCGCCACGAAGTCTGGGTAGGAGAACAAAAAATCTGCTTCCATTGCCCAGGAGGAAGTGACCCACTGGGCAGCATGGCCTGAAAGTAGGTTGGTTATAAAAGCAACTCGGGACCCATGAGCAGAAAAACGGCTTGGTTGATGACGGAAAACCAACTCACATTGCATGATGAATGTGGCACACTCCTCGGGATTACCGTCGAACAGCCGTGGGACGGAGAGATGGGGTTCCCGAGGTGCGAGATCTGCTGGGGCTGCGGGGAATGTTCCTGAAGGGTCTGAGAGATGAAAAGTATTAACGGCGTCGCTCAGCGAGTTAAGCTGGGCGAGAATCTCGGACTGTTGTCTCGCCATAGCGGCCATAGAACCCTGCATAGGCAAGACCTGGTCCCTGAGGTCTTGCACCGCAGCCGCAGCCCGCTCTAATTGGAGACCGTGATCCCTGGTCAACTCGACTTGAATAGCAAGTGCGGTTCTGACCCTCTCTGTGTCGGCTGGGGTCGTCATATTGTTGGTTGGATCGTAATGTTATGGTTTGACACCGACCCCAAACGCAACGACACAAGAGAGTAGGATTCAGAGTTGCCAAATACGAGGGCTTGTTTATTTGGTACTAAGAATAAGAGAAACAGGGAAAGCAGGTCAAACAAGACAGGTACAATGATCAAGGGGCAAAGTTCTGCTGCTCTGCAGCTTCTCCCGTGAGGGTTGTCTTGAGAAGCAGGTGTTGACTTCTGAACCGCTCTGCAGAATCCTCTCGGTGGGTTCTCAGATGTTGTTGCGAGACCGAGAGAGGGAGAGAGGGAACGAGTCAGTGACAGAGCAGTCTTAAACGAGCAGGAGTACAGGGTGTACAATTCTTCGTGTTAACAACACAGTGAGCACAGTTCCAAACACAGCCCAAGTGAAACTCTTCGTGTTAACAACACAGTGAGCTAAATCCAAACACAGTCCCAGTGAATATCTTCATGTAAACACACAGTGAATATCTTCATGTGAACACACAGTGAATATCTTCATGTAAACACACAGTCCAAATGTGAAATAATATCTTCGGTGTGAGCAAACACACAGTGAATATCTTCATGTAAACACTCAGTCCAATTGTGAAATAATATCTTCGGTGTGAGCAAACACACAGTGAATATCTTCATGTAAACACCCAGTCCAATTGTGAAATAATATCTTCGGTGTGAGCAAGCACACAGAGGGAGATGGTAGATCCCAAAATATTATTCCATAAAGGAATAAGCAAAAACAGATAATGGCTGGGTGAGTGACTGTTTGACAAAAAGGTGGTAGTCTTCAGTGTAAGTTTACACACGAAAAATGGAATAGGTCAAGAACAGTCAAAAAGATAACGACCCAGACGAGATGCGTAATTGGAACTGGAACAACAGTGGAGGCGAGCGCGCGCCACGGGAGCAGGTATCCAAGCGAAGGCTTCTAGGAATTCCTGGAGAACAGCACAGAGAAAAAGGCAGCAGCAGCAGCAACGGGGAAAAACATCCAGAGACAAATCAAGGCGACAAAACAAGACGATCCAACAACTTAGGGTGGGGAAAAACGGGGTATAAATAATGAGGGATCGATTGATTGAAAAGCGTGGGGAAGTGAGAGAACCAATCAGCGACGTCTCTGATGACGTAAACGGGGAGAAAGCAGTGACAGCTGGGGAATGTGATTGAAAAGCGTGGGGAAGTGAGAGAACCAATCAGCGACGTCTCTGATGACGTCAACGGGGAGAAACGTGTGAACGAGGGGATAGAACCAATTGACAGAAAATGAATGAAAACAAAGCAAGGGTGGTTAAAGGAACAGAAACGAGTGAGAGGGCAAGGACAGAAACCTC
The DNA here is from genome assembly GCF_963971535.1 of Notolepis coatsorum. NCBI lineage: Eukaryota > Metazoa > Chordata > Actinopteri > Aulopiformes > Paralepididae > Notolepis > Notolepis coatsorum. Next base: position 217,567,144 of record NC_140165.1, on the reverse strand, counting down.
ACAGAGAGCCGAGCTTAAAAACATACATATATACATATAATCCCCTGAACCCCCCTCCCTAAAAGAGCCGTACAAGGTACCTGTGTTCCTTTGACACCCCCTTCGCGTACAACTCCACCCTCTCTTACACCACCAGTTAGCCCAGAATGAGCCATTTATCCTTAACTTTCCTATGCAAATTGCCATAGGATCTAAAACTTTGAATTCTAATTTAATAAAAAATATGCCTCAATTAGTATACTCATTTAAACCTTCTACTAACATGTATAGGTTAGAACATTTCAGAAACAGAGAAAAAGAAAGAAAGATGTTTAGAACTAGATTATAGAAATCCCAAAAATTAGGGAAAAACTGCTTACATTTTAAAATAACTTTGCCATGCTTACACATCTAGATGAAAAGGAGGTTTTTAAATACTTGTATGCAGTTCGTCCCCCGACAAGGGTGGGCATTAATCCGTTATGAAGGATGCTCTTCTTCCATATCTGGTTCATGTGCAGGTCACATACCGATGTTATTGTTCCAGGGCGTTCATTGAAAAAGTCTGGTGTATTCCAAAATGTTAGCAACCGATCATGATTTGTGGAAAGCTGTTGTTTATGTTCCAGGGCATTCTTCATGCCATAGAGCAGTGGTTCCCAAACTGTGGTGCGCGCACCCCTTGTGGTGCGCGAGCGCCCTCTAGGTGGTGCGTGACATGAAAAGGCTAATGGTTGTACATTTTCTTTTTTGTTTTTACAATAAAATGTCATACAAATCTTAGTCAAACCTTTAGTATTATGGATATTAAACATGCTGGCAGAGTACATGCATCCATGTTGTCGTGAACATTTTAATTAAATAAGGAAATTCCCTATCCATAGTCACCGTGGGAAGAGATAAAATAAAAAATTTAATCTGTGCACGGAGACCAGCAACAATTTTTTCTAACAGAAACCCATTGGGGGGTGCGTCAGGTAGGTCGGGAGGTGACAGGGGGTGCACAGCCAAAAAAGTTTGGGAACCGCTGCCATAGAGTAATATCATTCCAGTGTATTCCAGTATATTCCAATATGACACAGAGCGTTCGAAAAAATCCAGAATGTTCCAAAATGTCGACATCAAATCATGACCTGCACAAAACCATAAATCTATAAATATAGTGTCTAGCGTTTCGTATTAAACTATTTATACCTCAATGTTGTCAAAAGCTTGTTTGATGCCGTTTTTAGCAAAGTTATCCAACATAGATAAAAAAAAAAGATGAATAAACTTGTCATCCACGTTGTGTTTTCTTCATGTATTCTTCTGCCTCTTCAGGCGAACGGAGCCAGAACCTTTTTCCATTTTCCTCCACAATGGAAAGATTCGCTGGATAACGTAGGATAGGACGGAATTTTTTCTCATAGAGCTGAGGCATCACATCCTTGTAACGGGCTCGGGCTTCTACAAACTTGTTTCCCGTTGTATAGCAGTTTTCCCCACTTCTTTCGTGCATCCCTGATAATCGTATCTCTTATTTCAGTTTTACGCAGGCTAGCAATGATCACCCTCGCTTTGTTGCTGTTGTAGTCTCGGGTGCCAATTCTGTAGCGTTGATCCACTGTCGGCGTTGTAGGGAGGATATCTGAACCTAGAATTTCAGCTAACACTAACTAACACTAACGAGTCGTCTGTGCATTTGACTGATTCATCCAATCCCACTATACGGATATTAAATCTACGGGAATGACGTTCGATTTCGAACAACCTATCCGTTGTTTTCTCGTTGTTGTCAAGTATCTTATGCAAAAGTTTCTTGTCAGCCTCTTCCATCTTCACCGCTAGTTCCGCGATATCGTCATGTAGAGCCTTATCGCCCTCAGCGAATTTCAGTGTATATTCGCCCAAGGTTGTTTCAACTGCAATAATGCGCTCGGTCTGTACTGCAGCCGCTGCTTTAAATTCTTCTAATTTAGCTTCGATAGATACCTTGAAAGCGTCAGCCTTAACATCAGCCTTATCAGCCTTAACGTCAGCCTTATCAGCCTTGGCGTCAACCTTATCAATCTTATCATCAAGCTTGTCAACCTTGTCGGTTAAGATCTTTAGCTTGTCGGTCAAGTTCTTTATCAGATTAGCCAGAGACTCGAAATCGGATGATGTATACTCCATGTCTGTCTCGGGTGAGGTTGCGGGAGCGGTGGAAGAGATGATATTATCGGTTGTTTTATTCTCGAACTCGCCTGCCCGTGCCCGCACGGAGCGCGTCTCCACAGGATCTGCCGTTAGATTGTCTGCTCCACATTTCTTTACATGGTCTTTCTTTGATGCCATCTTGATTCTTTCTGTCGATATAGTTAGTAGAAGATCTTAGTTAATATATACGTCGAGGTTTAAACACATTAGCGGCACGGTGGTGTAGTGGTTAACACTGTCGCCTCACAGCAAGAAGGTCCAGGGTTCGATTCCCGCTTGGGGACCAGGTTTCCATGATGCCAGTTACCCAGGTGGGGTATCTCCCAGGCCTTTCTGTGTGGAGTTTGCATGTTCTCCCCGTGCTCGCAAGGGTTTCCCCCCCGATAAGATAAACCCAATGGAAAAACATGCACAACAACAAGATCGCTAACGCTGTGGCGTCCTTGACGAAGACGGACAGGAGCACTTGGATTGGTCCCCTGGCGCGGCTCACGTTGACGCCTGTCTGCTCCCGGCTGCCCTTGGGGGGGAAGGACGACGGGATGGGTTAATCGCAGATACGAATTGCATGCATGCATCGCATGTGTGCCAATTGATGACCTCGGAGCAGGTCCTAAATTATAAATTATTATTATTATTTAGTGTTGTAAAAAGTGGATTTTGAAGCAAAATTCAAATGAACGGGAGCGGAGCTCATGACCGACGTGACTACTACATGCTGAAGTCAAACCGGAAAAAAACGTAACACACATCTACAGTGTGCTCATTTGAACAGCCCAGGAGCAAAACACACAGGAAATCCTACAAGGTCAGCAAGTCAACCCTCCAGTCAGAAAAGCCCTGAAGTTCCACTTTGCTCTTTTGGGAGCGCTGAAACAGAAATATAAGGCATTGAAGGAAACCAAATACAAACAGAATCTTGCACAGCTACTGTCAGAAAAGCTGATAAAAAAATACAGAAGGAGACTGTGAGACAGTTCTATCTCAGGGATGATGTCAGCAGACTGACCACAGGGAAGAAGAACACATTAACCCTCAGAAAGGTTAAGAAACAGAGGAGGCTACTTTGTGATTCCCTGCTTAACCTCCATAAGAAATTTGTAGCAGAGCTCTAACATATTTCTTATGCTTTCTTCTGCCGACAGAGACCATTTTGGGTGGTTACACCCAATGAGAAAGACAGGGAGACATGCCAGCGTAAACCCCATGAGAACTTAAGAGTTTATGGCTGATAAACTGTACAGACTTGGCATCTCAAACTCCAAAAACCCTGTGGAAATGTCAGACAGCACTGTTTGCCACACCTCCAAGTTATGTGCCTATGGTGAATGTGTGGATTGCAAACAAACTACCTATCCTCTCACCACATCAACAAATACGGTGGTAACTCTGACACAGTGGTGCCGTGCCAGGAGAAGGAGGACTACTCCAAACCAGGCGAAGACGCGAGGATGAGCACAATCACTGTGAAGAAAGATGTCCCAATACAAGAGGATGAACTTGTGGCACAATTCCAGGACAGGCTCTTCATGTTTCGGAGACATAATTATATTCAATAGCCGATGGCAATACAATGCCTACAGAAATCACAGAGAGAACCTGACCGCCAAGGACTGCCTCATCCATATTGATTTTAGTGAGAATTACAGAATTACAATATTCGAACGAGATCCAGTCAGTCCACTTTGGGGGATTGCATCAACAGGTGACCCTCCACACTGGAGTCCTCTATCTGAAGGACCTGCCAACCATGCCCTTCTGCACTATCTCCCCCAGCAGAAGGCATGACCCACCAGCTGTATGGGCTCATCTTGACCCCATCCTGGAAATGCTTACAGATCATCACCCTGGTGTGCAGCTCCTTCACCTCTTCAGTGATGGCCCTGCCACCCAGTACAAAAACCGAAAAAACGTCTACATGATTTCCACTGCACCACACCAGAAGGGGTTCTCAAAGATCACATGGAACTTCTTCAAGTCAAGTCATGGGAAGGGTGCACCAGATGGGGTGGGGGGTGCACTGAAGAGAACAGCTGACACATTGGTTTGCCAGGGTAAGGACATACCTGATGCAAAGAGCTTCTATCAGCAGCTGAAGGAATCGAGCAAGGTGAAGCTCTTTTATGTGAGTGAGGAGGACGTTGAGAAGAAGGATGAAAGTCTACACCAAGTGCCTCTCTTCACAGTTAAAAGCACCATGAAGATGCATCAGGTCCTCCTGAAATACAGGGACATTAGCTGCTTCTGCCAGGCTGCTGAAGGGGTGTTTGATTGCTCATGCCACAGTCTACAGGAGGTTTCCCTAGTGGCAACGGAACACGCAGAGAAAGCTCTGAATGTCAGACCAGATGTCATCAAATACCACCACAGTGGGCAGTGGTGTGTTGTGCGCTATGATGACCAGCCCTAGGCATAATCCTGGAGGTGGAGGAGCACAATGTTAAAGTAAAGTGCATGCACCGGAACGGCATCAATAGATTCGTCTGGCCAAGCCCCAGAGAGGATGTGAACTGGTATGGGGATGATCAGATCATGAGCCTAATCCCAGAGCCGTTGGCAGTAAACAAGCGATCAGTTCAGATTGAACAGGAACTCTGGGAGTTCATCATGGGGCAGCTGGATAACAACTAAGCCCCTGTGGTTACAGACATAAAGAGGACAGTTCCAAGTTAAGTTTCCCCCTTTAGTCCAGCAACATAGTAGTAGCAGTCAATGGCACATGAGCTTGAGAATGTACTTTAATGGACATTTGAGTGGTTTCCTAAAGTAGTTCAAATGTGTTTTTAACTGTTGTTAAAGTTATTTGACTTAATGTCAGTTATAATCTTTGGTTTTGTACTAAATACACCATTTCTATCTCAAATAAGTAATTGATATTGAATAAAACAATCTTTAGTGTTCTTTGTGTCACTGGTGTTTTATTGTGTCACTGGTGTTACTGTGTTTATTTGGGTCATATGAAATCAAAAGTGTCACATTTGACTTGTAAATGATTTTATATCAATTGACCTTTGCTTCATTCAAGAGTTAGGATGTTAAGGATACTATCATTACATTTGTATGACTGTCCTTCAAATATTGTTATTATTAAAGCAAAGATATGATGATGTTAATAAGCAAACGTCACACAATCACACTTTTCACAAACCTGATTAAAATAAATAAATACATAATCTCCAAATGTTTTGCATTATCATTATCCTACTGTGCCTCTGACTATGTGCAGAATAGATTTTGAAAAAAACATTTCTAAAAAGCCTTTAATATTGTTAAAGGTATGAGGTAACACCAGTGACAAAAAGATGGCACAAGCATTCTTCAAGTCAAAGTAAATATATATTTTTTAATCATTAAGCTCTCATTTATGTGGATTCATAAAGTCAAAGGGTTAACCAATATTGTAACTTAAGTTTAAATGTAGGAAAATTAACTACATTTTAAGACATGTTGCTATTCCAAAAGTGTGCGTTTCTGTAGAATGACTAGTTAATGCTATTATGTAAGAACATAAGTAGTTAATATTATTGGGTCATATGTATATTCGTATGAGATTAGCAACTTTGACCAAATCCTTTGAATTGCTGCACTGCCCTTTAAATTACTTCATGATGTAGATAGATGTCACGACAGCCACGCTTTGCTTTACGGCAGGTGAGTCTTGCACTACGCCAGATGAGATTCCAGATTGACGGAGATAGCCGCAGCTAAATGTTGCTGGATACCAAGATGAAATACCACCACAAAAACAGTTGTCAAACAGTTATAAAAGATTCCCCCAGTTACAAAACCGAAGAAGCGTTGCAGTTAAAGTAGCCTGCGGTTTTGGTGAGTTTCATCAATATTGTGCTGTCCATTTGTCGAATGTACAAAATCGTTAGCTCAATGCTATAAGCTAATAATGTAGCTTCATCCTGAGTCATGCTAGCGAAGCTTCAAGCTCAATTTGGTTAAATGAAAACTAGAAAGAAACCATTTCAGAAGTACTTATAATTGTATTGATATGCTGTACGATAAGAACATGGTCTATATACATTTTGACTGTTTTTGAGAGTTTAATATGGAACGTGAGGAATGTCCCATATGCTAGCGCACTTTAGCCTAACTTAGCATGGGACAGACGGACATTCCCACGTGCTGTGATAAGGTAGCCTACTTTAGCTTAGTGTAGCCCATGCTATTTTCTTGTCTAGCTGAAACATTCATTATGGACTGTGAATTGGGTGACGCTCCCTGGAAGAGTGTAATTTGTTGACGCTCCCTGGAAGAGTGTAATTTGTTGACGCTCCCCTGAGATTTACGTGGGACAGCCTGCTTGTGAGCAGCGTGTTGAAAACTGTTCCTGGCTGCAAGCTAGAGACAGACTATTGGAGCAGTTGGAGAATATTAGAAAAGTGACAAAACGGTATACTTGAACAGAACTACTTGGACAGAAGAACTACTTGGACAGAAGATGAAAGATAGAGGATAAAGAGAGGATTCCGGTGAGTCATACCGTGTTCATGCTAGCTAGCATTTCCTACTCATTGCTAATATGGAGCTACAGTGTGTAATCAAAAACCAGTCAGGATATTGGATGAAAGGAGAATGTTAACACAGTGATTCTGTTCACTGACATAACAGTGCTGGAACTAGACAAGAAAGAGAGAAGAAAAGACTAGCTGACTTGAAGACCGAATTGGAGGAGAAACCATTGCCAATTGAAAGACTGATAAACAAATTGAAGAATCCTGGTGAGTTAGCAAGTCAACTTGCTAGCTAACTCAAGCTGCATATTGTTGTTTCTGAGTTACAATGTGGTTGTTATTGTGGTTATTGAGCCATACATTGTTAGTGTTGACTGCTATGGTGCAAGGCTGTGCTATGCATGTGAAACCTGCCATAATGTGAGTTCCAGTAAATAATTGTATAGCCTAATGGTATATAATTACAGTATATGATGCTAATCTATTGATGGCCTGTACAATTCTGTGCAGATTGGTTTTTGTTACCCCCTTCAGTGAACACGGATCTGCATCAACTGAAGTGGTCTTCTTCATTGACCTTCTCCACTCACCATCACCCAACGGTCGGCTGGTGACGTTTCCTTTTTGTTTAATTGAGTGCACTCAAAACAGACTTTATTGGGTACCCTTTTTATTTCATTTATTATTTTCTATAAATGTGGACCATTGCATGGAAGCTATGATGTTGTAATATGTACTGAACCTGGTGAACCCTTTTAAGTTATATAAAAGGTAAAACGTAGATCACGGTGCCTGTGTATTTTTTCTTAGAGCCAGTCTCCTTGAACCTATAGTTGATAGTTGTACCACTGCAGAAAGAACTGATAGTGTTGAATTACAGTAGGTTACATAAAGTGGCGAGCCAGCCAGGAGACTGGTAATACAAAATGGAATATTGTAACCATTATAAAATGCATGAGCAGGGCTGCCTTTTTGTCTCCAATATCGATGATAAGTATTTAGAAATTGACATTGCTAATGTCTTTAAGACACATGGAGAAGTAGTGAAATGTGTACGAGTCCCTAATGAACCAGGTAAACCTAAAGGCAGGGCTCTGGTCCAATATAAAGATGAAAGAGTAATAGCTCGTATGGATCCAGCGTTCTTCACTGAACCATTCATTTCTGATGATGCCACATGGTACATCACCACCATACAAAACGAGACAGTTCAGGAAACAGAAGAACAAGAAAACGTTGATGAACAAAAGTTTGCTGCAGCAGTAGCAGGTCTAAGCAAGACCAGTCAAATCCAGATGCTCCAAACTTATCTTTCTAAACTTCAGATGACTGATAGTGACACAGCAGGTGAAGAGACAATTGAAACTCTGGCGCCTGAGTCCCCTCGAACACCGCCATGTCTGGATGAGAGCCTCATCAACCCCCCCAGTGTTCAGAAAGTAGTTGTGGAGCATGTAATAAAAACTGAACATCAATCTTCACATGTCAGCAAAATCCGCACCTTCTCAGGAAGAACACCAAAACCCAGTGGAGAAGTTGATTATGAGACGTGGCACACTAAAGTTGAACTGTTACTGAGTGATCCTTCCAGCTCGGATACTCAGAAGGTCAGAAGGATTTTAGAGAGCTTACTGAGCCCAGCAAGTGACCTAGTCAAAAGCCTTGGTATTGACTCCTCGCCCTCACAGTATCTCAATCAGCTTGACGCAGCTTTTGGGGCAGTAGCAGATGGAGAAGAGCTATATGCAGCATTCCTGGGTGCAAATCAAAATGCCGGAGAGAAATCCTCAGATTACTTGAATCGCCTACACCTGATGCTGGAGAAAGCTGTTACTGGAGGAGGGGTGTCTGCTGAAAATTCCCAGAAGCAACTTCTCAGGCAGTTTTGTAGGGGTTGCTGGGACCAGGCCATGCTCATTGAGCTCCAGCTTGAGGAAAAGAAGGCCAATCCCCCATCCTTCCCTGAGCTACTACTGCTATTGAGGAAACAGGAGGATAGACGACAAACAAAATTCAACAGGATGAAGAAACACCTTGGGAGCAATAAAGCTATGTCACATATGCATACAGTCTATGGCCTGCCCCAATGTGAAGAGCTGGAAGAGACAGAACCTGTTGCAAGCGAGAAGGAAGTGAAAAAACATCTCACGGAGACCCAAAGGCTCGCTCAGGAAGTGGCGGAGCTAAAGAAGCAGCTTGCTTTAAGAGCAGTTGGACCCCAGAATGTAAACAACCCCGGTGGCGAGAATGCGGTTAGGGGGAACTGTATGGCCTCTAATGCGACAAGCTGCAAGATGAACAGGAACACCTCCGACATGCCCCGAGCATGGTTCTGTTTTAGATGTGGAGAAGACGGCCACATTGCTGCCCAATGTTCGAACGAGCCAAACCCTGCCGCTGTACGGCAAAAGAACTTTGAACTCAGAGAAAGGCGTGAGCGGTGGAACATGCAGCACCAGGGCCAGCCCGAGTTCCCTTTAAACATGTAGTGGCCCCTGTTGTGGGGCAATCAGGAGCCATGAACCCCCCTTTATCTAGTCCCATGCAAGACTTAGAAGTTAATGTAGTTAGGGCCACAAACTATGCTCAGAATGGCCCACCCTGTAACTATAGACCCTTACCCAGTGGTCTTGTGGGGCCATGTTGCACCTTGACTGTGCTTGTTGAAGGCCTCCCATGTAAATGTCTTCTAGATACTGGATCACAGGTTAGTACAGTCGCAGAGACCTATTACTCAGAACACCTCTCATCATTCCCTGTTGAACCCATTAATGCACTACTTGAGATTACAGGCGCAGGGGGTCAGCTAGTCCCTTACATAGGCTACACCCAGGTCTTTTTAACTCTCCCTAAGAGTGTTACTGGCATAGAAGAAAATGTGTCTTCCCTAGTTCTCATTGTACCCGACTGTGACCTAAGCCGTGAGATCCCTCTGTTGATAGGGACAAATGTACTTAATAGATTGTACGAAAAAGGAGTTACCCGAGAAGGGCAGAAATTCCTACAGGGGTGTGAACTAAGTGCTGAGTGTGTCATGCTATTTCAGCACATTGCTCAGACTCACAATGAAAAAGTAGGAACAAGACCGGTGAAGTTGATTGGGCGTCACCCGGTCATCGTTCCAGCTGGACAGAAAGTGCGTGTGCTAGGAGGCGTTAGGATGGGCGCATCCTCAGATCAAACCTCATGTGCAGTAGAGGCTCCAATGAACTCCCCTCTGCCCGGTGGCATCTTCGTAGTACCAACACTACTGGATGTTCCTTATCAGTCCTTCAGCAAAGTTCCTGTTCTTCTCTGCAATATGAGTGCACACGACGTCACACTACACCCAAACCGTGTGATAGCAGAAATGACGGCAGCTCAGTGTGTGATACCTATGAAATCCGATGACACCCCCATCTTGTGTGGTCTTCAGACGTTTGACACAGAAACCCCCCTGAGTGACAAAGTAACATGCAGCCTAGCAGACTCTCCCATTCCAGCCGATTGGAAGAAACGCATCATGGACAAGTTGAATGCCCTACCTGAAGTGTTCGCAGTTGACGACTTAACCCATGGGCGTACCTCTGCTGTCAAACACAGGATAAGACTAAAAGATGAAACCCCCTTCAAGGAGAGGTCCCGACCAATTCATCCATGTGATAGGGAAGCTGTGAAGCAACATATTAGGGAGTTGCTGGAGGCTGGGATCATCAGAGAATCGGAGAGTCCATTTGCTTCCCCTATAGTTGTTGTGAAAAAGAAAAACGGAAAGATCCGACTATGCGTGGACTATCGAAAACTGAACCTGCACACTGTTAAAGATGCCTATGCCCTCCCCAACATCGAGGAAACCTTTTCGGCTCTTAGTGGAGCTAGATGGTTCTCTGTGATGGACCTTAAGTCAGGTTACTATCAGGTGGAAATGGCTGAAGAAGACAAACACAAGACCGCGTTCACATGCCCGCTGGGTTTTTGGGAATTTAACCGCATGCCACAGGGCATTACTAATGCACCCTCAACATTTCAGCGATTGATGGAGAAGTGCGTTGGAGACTTGCACCTGAATGAAGTCTTGGTTTTTCTGGATGACCTGATAGTTTTCTCAGATACCTTGGAGGAGCATGAAACCAGACTGATGAAGGTTTTGAACAGACTCAAGGACTACGGGCTGAAGTTGTCCCCTGACAAATGTCACTTTTTTCAGTCCTCCGTAAGATACCTGGGCCACATTGTAGACGCTAGCGGTGTCCATACTGATCCCGAAAGGACCTCAGCCTTAAAAGACTGGCCAAGGCCCACCAATCGCAAAGAACTTAAGTGCTTTTTGGGATTTGCGGGGTACTACCGCCGTTTCGTGCAAGGCTACTCAAAGATAGCAAAGCCATTGAATGCCCTCACAGCTGGCTACGTGGCTCCAAGGAAAAGAGGGAAGGACTATAGTAGGCCGAAACCTCAGATGTCAGTGAGCCCCAGTCAGTCTTTTGGAAGTGAGTGGACACAGGACTGTGAAACCGCTTTCAGAATGCTCATTGACAAGTTAACATCAGCACCTGTCTTGGCTTTTGCCAACCCCAACCTCCCTTACATTCTCCACACGGATGCCTGCGGAGAGGGCCTTGGTGCAGCCCTTTACCAAGAGCAGGAAGGGAAACTAAGGGCCATAGCCTACGCCAGTCGAGGGCTGTCCAAGAGCGAACGAAACTATCCAACACACAAGCTTGAATACTTAGCACTGAAGTGGGCTGTGTGTGAGAAGTTCCATGATTATCTTTATGGAGCTGAATTCACAGTTCTTACAGATAATAACCCTCTCACTTATGTGTTGACCTCTGCAAAACTCGATGCGGCAGGCCACCGCTGGCTAGCAGCCCTGTCAACATACCGATTTGAGATAAAGTATCGGCCTGGTAATACAAACCAAGATGCAGATGGGTTGTCAAGGCGCCCTCAGGAACCCTCACCAGAAGACCATGCTTTTCTTGAGGAAAGAGAAAGGATCCGCGAGCTCCGTCAACGTGTTCTGGATGGAGATCACAAAGTGCTTTCAAAGGACACCTTCACTGCCCTTTGCCAAAGACACGCAGTGCGGATGGAGCCCTGTGAATACTTCCAGGAAACCATCGTTTTAGCAGAATCCCTAGCGGTGGCCCCCTCTGCCATTCCCCCAAGTTACACCTGCCTCGCCCAAGGAACAGTTCCAGGGATGTCTCAAGCGGACTGGTATAAGTCTCAGAGGGCAGACCCACCCATAAGGCGCATCATTGAACTCATAGAGAGAGAAGCTAAACCCTCGTACAGAGAGGCTAAGTTAGAGCTACCGGAGGTGAGGTGCTTCCTCAGAGAATGGAACCGACTTGAACTCAAGGAGGGAGTTCTGTTCAGGAGATATGTGGACAGAGGAACAGAGGGCTACCAGTTAGTCTTACCTGAGAAATACAGAGCCAAAGCACTAGAAGGGGTGCATGATGAAGTTGGCCACCTTGGGTTTGAGCGCGCCCTTAACTTGGCCCGCACCCGATTCTACTGGCCAAAGATGGCTCAAGCGATTGATGTGAAGTGTCACACATGCGAGAGGTGCTTCAGAAGGAAAGCAAATCCCGAGAGGGCTGCTCCCATGATGAACATCAGTACAAGTTACCCCCTTGAGTTGGTTTGTATGGACTATTTGTCCATTGAACCCGACAGCAGAGATACACGAAATGTATTAGTGATTACAGACCATTTCACTAAATTTGCTGTGGCTGTTCCCACAAGGGATCAAAAAGCAAAGACCGTAGCCAAGGCACTCTGGGAGAACTTCATTGTTCACTACGGGTTCCCTGCTCGCCTTCACAGTGATCAGGGGAGGGATTTTGAAAGTCACACCATCAAAGAGCTGTGTTCCCTGATGGGAGCAAAAAAAGTGAGGACTACCCCGTACCACCCCCGCGGGAACCCAGTTGAACGATTTAACAGAACCCTGCTTGGCATGCTTGGAACACTGGAGGACAAAGATAAGTACCACTGGAGAGACTTTGTAAAACAACTCGTTCATGCATACAATTGCACGAGGAACAACACTACTGGATACTCTCCTTATGAACTGATGTTCGGCAGGCAACCGACTCTTCCCATTGACCTTGTCCTGGGACTCCAGCCACAAGGGAATCCTGCCAGGACTCACTCTGAGTATGTAAAGGCCCTTCGAGAGAAGCTTCGGGAAAGCTATGCTCTAGCTGCAGAGAGTGCACGGGAGATGGGGGAAAAGAACAAGACAAGGTTCAACTCCAAGGTCAGAGCTGCAGAACTAAGGGCAGGTGACAGAGTCTTGGTATGGAACGTAAACATCAGAGGAAAGCACACGCTGGCGGACAGATGGGAGAGAGAGATTTATGTAGTGGAGAAGAGGATGGGAGATGGACCAGTGTACGTTGTGAAGCCAGAAAAGGGGATTGGGCCTGTATGCACCCTCCACAGAGACCTCCTCTTACCGTGTGGGTTCCTACCCATCACAGAGGAGAAGGAAACCGAACAAAAAAGGTCCACTAAGAGGATGAAGTTGAGATCCCGGGAGCAGCCGGTGATGGATACAGGAGGCAACACGCTGAGCCATGAAGAGGATGATGTCTGTAGCAGCTGCGACGAAGAGGAATATACAGTTGTCTACAGGCCCGAAGTCACTGTGATGGAACCTCTCATCGAAACTCTGGAGATGGGAGCCAAGAGGAGACCCTCCAGACAAGAAACAGACATAGATCAGACTCCTACTGCTGGGACCCTAGAAGCTGATGTTGACAGTGTCTGCAGTGACCAACGTGATTCACTCCAAGGTGACTGTCAGGAACATGCAATGGAACCTCTTACCAATGCTGAGCCTGTGGACGAAGATCAACATGAACGGAATGAAAGATCAGACCACTCAGCCGTAGAAGATGTGGCAGCAGCCATTGATCCTGTGTCTCAAGCTGAACAGTCGGGCAACCTAGAGCCACAAGCTGAAGTCAGAAGGTCAAGTAGATCACGGCAACAGCCTGATAGACTACACTATGAGAGTCTTGGGAGACCCCTGATTCTGGCAATTGTTGCATTCTGCAAGAGTTTGGAAGGCCTCCTCCCAGAACCTGAGAGGTGGTAAGCGCATGAAGGGACTCAAGCGTTCTAGGGGGGGGAGTATGTAGCCCATGCTATTTTCTTGTCTAGCTGAAACATTCATTATGGACTGTGAATTGGGTGACGCTCCCTGGAAGAGTGTAATTTGTTGACGCTCCCTGGAAGAGTGTAATTTGTTGACGCTCCCCTGAGATTTACGTGGGACAGCCTGCTTGTGAGCAGCGTGTTGAAAACTGTTCCTGGCTGCAAGCTAGAGACAGACTATTGGAGCAGTTGGAGAATATTAGAAAAGTGACAAAACGGTATACTTGAACAGAACTACTTGGACAGAAGAACTACTTGGACAGAAGATGAAAGATAGAGGATAAAGAGAGGATTCCGGTGAGTCATACCGTGTTCATGCTAGCTAGCATTTCCTACTCATTGCTAATATGGAGCTACAGTGTGTAATCAAAAACCAGTCAGGATATTGGATGAAAGGAGAATGTTAACACAGTGATTCTGTTCACTGACATAACAGTGCTGGAACTGGACAAGAAAGAGAGAAGAAAAGACTAGCTGACTTGAAGACCGAATTGGAGGAGAAACCATTGCCAATTGAAAGACTGATAAACAAATTGAAGAATCCTGGTGAGTTAGCAAGTCAACTTGCTAGCTAACTCAAGCTGCATATTGTTGTTTCTGAGTTACAATGTGGTTGTTATTGTGGTTATTGAGCCATACATTGTTAGTGTTGACTGCTATGGTGCAAGGCTGTGCTATGCATGTGAAACCTGCCATAATGTGAGTTCCAGTAAATAATTGTATAGCCTAATGGTATATAATTACAGTATATGATGCTAATCTATTGATGGCCTGTACAATTCTGTGCAGATTGGTTTTTGTTACCCCCTTCAGTGAACACGGATCTGCATCAACTGAAGTGGTCTTCTTCATTGACCTTCTCCACTCACCATCACCCAACGGTCGGCTGGTGACGTTTCCTTTTTGTTTAATTGAGTGCACTCAAAACAGACTTTATTGGGTACCCTTTTTATTTCATTTATTATTTTCTATAAATGTGGACGATTGCATGGAAGCTATGATGTTGTAATATGTACTGAACCTGGTGAACCCTTTTAAGTTATATAAAAGGTAAAACGTAGATCACGGTGCCTGTGTATTTTTTCTTAGAGCCAGTCTCCTTGAACCTATAGTTGATAGTTGTACCACTGCAGAAAGAACTGATAGTGTTGAATTACAGTAGGTTACATAAAAAGTAGCCTGATTGATTATTCATTCTGAAAGCAATGAAAATATGATGAAGCAATAAAAGATAGTAAATAGCTTTTATTTTCTGAATGCCTGCTTGACGCAGGCCAGGTTTTTCTAGCACCCCGTTCCACCCTGGGAGCAGTTCCAGGAGTCCCGGCCGACCACCATTCACCACGTGTGCCCACGCGGGACGAGGCAGTGTGCCGGACCGATACAAGATGGCGAGCCAACCCACTGAACCTCTGATATAGATCAAGGCTAATGCCTTGATTCGAATACCCCTGTTGCTCAACTCCTGTTGCCTCAACAGTCCGGTAGGATTGAACTGATTGAACTTGAGTCATAAGAACTTCCAAGGACCATATCCTTTTCTATGACACGAACTGATTGAACGAGAATACAAGGACTTCCAAGGGCTTCGACCCTGTTCACCTTTTGTTATTTTGATATTGTATTTTGTATTTGATTTTATTTGATATATGGGTACTGATATTTCTCCTATAAGAAGGGAGAATTAAAGGGTAAATACACCCAGTAAGATACTTGAACCACAGATAATTCTCCATTAAGAAAGGAGAATTAAAGGGTAAATACGCCCAGTAAGATACCTGAACTACTGATGTTCTCCATTATAGAGGACGAATTAAAGGGTCTATGTACCCAGTAAGATACTTGAATCTCATTGATGACATATTGATTATAGCTGAATCACTGATGGTTCTCCTGTAAAGAAAGATGGTTTAAAGGGTAAATTCACCTAATAAGGTATTTGCATTCCTATAACCTGGAATATTTCTATTGGTACTTAAGAGTTTAAAGGGGCATTTCACCTAATAAGGTACTTGCATTCCCTGCACATTTAAAGGTTTAAATTAATATGTTTAAACACTTACCTATTGCAGAAGAAAAGATAACGAGTTACTCATGATAAAGGAATACATCCAATAATAATTTAGGACCTGCTCAGAGGTCATCATTCGGCACGCATGCGATGCACGAATGCGATTCGTATCTGCGATTAACCCATCCCGTCGTCCTTCCCCCCCAAGGGCAGCCGGGAGCAGACAGGCGTCAACATGAGCCGCGCCATGGGACCAATCCAAGTGCTCATGTCCGTCTTCGTCAAGGACGCCACAGCGTTAGCGACCTATTGTTGTTGTGCATGTTTTTCCATTGGGTTTATCTTATCGGGGGGGGGAACCCTTGCGAGCACGGGGAGAACATGCAAACTCCACACAGAAAGGCCTGGGTACCCCACCTGGGTAACTGGCATCATGGAAACCTGGTCCCCTAGCGGGAATTGAACCCTGGACCTTCTTGCTGTGAGGCGACAGTGTTAACCACTACACCACCGTGCCGCCTATCCAACCTTGAACCTAGCTTTAGCTAGAGATAACCTCAGAGACGTCTGAACCAACCCTAATGTGTTGATCCAATCAACCTAGGACTTGATATCGAAGTAACCCTCCCGAAAGAAGGAGTGGTTTATGAAAGAACCTAAAAGGGATACTTCACACTACTACTGTTTACTTCACGTTAGAAATTAGCTTAGAAATAAAAGACTGGTTATTGTTATAACTCTGTCTCTGGTCTACTATTCCTTTAATTGTGCATATTACTCCTCTCCTCATTCGAATCTAGAACTGTGCCCGTGGCGAACAGCTGTTACTGTTAGTGACACCGGTGCTACAATTGCTATAATCGTTTCAAATGGGTAGCAAAGACGAGGCCTTTGGGAATTTTCTTTCAGTCAAAATAGGCAAAGAAAAGTAGTTCTTGCTATGGCTAACAGAAAATGTGTATAACACATTTGCTGGACCATACTGGCAATTGTAATCTATAGGGAATTCATGAAATAGTAAGTGAGCCGGTGTGATACCACTCATGTTGTGAGGTATTTCGTTAATATAACAGGACCTCTCTAAACACAAGTGGTCATATATAAATGTTGTTTAAAGGCTCACTCAGTGATCCAAATATACACAAGTGGTCACATATATGAATGAAGTTTATTTTTCGATCTTGTTTACAGACAAATCAAACACACCTGTGTGGACTTGCAAACAAAATATATATATATAGAAAATCACAAATGTACATATTCAAGGCAAGCTCACACAAAATACAAAATCAACGACCGAAAAAAAGGAATAGGCTGTAAGCACATGCTTATTTTTCCTATCCTTTACAAATTCTTAAAAACGAAATATATTTTAATATAAGAAAGAAAAACTTTAAATATGCTGCAAGATATAATTTTTATAAAGAAAAAAACAAATGTTTGATGTTTTACTCAAAACTGTACTCCTGAATTATTTTAAGGCTTTTTTAAATCTCCCCTGAGAAGTACACATACATGTTGTTTAAAGGCTCACTCAGTGATCCATAAAGTTGCAAAAAGAAGTCAGCACACTGTCCCCAACTTTATTCAAATAAACAGAACGTTTCGACCTGTGGCCTTTGTCAAGTGTCACCAACATGTGAAAGGGGTGGGGTATATATACATAGGGGATGAACCAGGTCAAAGTTTTAATCAATTAGCCAATAGGCATAACATTTGCAACAAAAAATGTACAGCTTAAATGTTAGAACATACATAGTTTCAATAACCGTAGTAGCTAGATGTATCACACTTTCACATGTAAAATTGAGAAAAATATAATGAGAAAACTTAAAAACACTCAGTGATCCAAACATACACAAGTGGTCACATATACATGTTGGATCTCATCCGACGGAGCCGACTGCCATCGGGGCGACAGCATCGTCATCTGTCAATCAAAATTGCTGTCACGCCTCCAGTTCTCGTCCAATCGACACCATTCCAATGGCTTTTTTACAGCTACAAACTGTACCTTTAATATGGTAATCCTAAATTAAGAAATAGGAAATATGTTTTCAGACCCTAGTTGACTGACTGAGCTCTTGATACAAGGACAAGACACTAGACAACAGGTAAAGAGTTCTTACCTCTATTTGCTGCTGTTTGTGGCTGCAATCTGAGTAAATATATATATATATATATATATATATATATATATATATATATATATTCTGATTTACAATGAGATAAGAGTTTAGAAATACATGAATGGTATATCTTCCATCTACAGATTGAACTCTTCAAGACCCTGACCCTGACCCTACCCTAACCTTAACCCTAACCCTAACCCCACGTGTATGTACTTTCAGGTAAATACATAAATGTACTGTCTGGGACTTTAACAGCAGATTTAGTTCTACACATGCAGCAGAAGTGAGAGTACGAATGCAGTCATGGGGTTCATCCCAGGAGACAGCAAGTTGTCTCATGAGCTCTGTCACTGTGTGTGTGTGTGTGTGTGTGTGTGTGTGTGTGTGTGTGTGTGTGTGTGTGTGTGTGTGTGTGTGTGTGTGTGTGTGTGTGTGTGTGTGTGTGTGTGTGTGTGTGTGTGTGTGTTGCTCTGTGTGTGTGTGTGTGTGTGTGTGTGTGTGTGTGTGTGTGTGTGTGTGTGTGTGTGTGTGTGTGCGCGTGTGTGTGTGCGTGTGTGTGTATGGAATGTGTGTGTGTGTGTGTTTGTGTGTCACTCTGTGTATGTGTGTGTGAATTTGTGTGTTTGTGTGTTTGTAGCCCAGACTGTGGCAGAGGGTTTAATTACCTGCGGTCTCACAGACTCTCTCTGTGCATCTCATTTTACATCTCAAAGAGCTTCTCTTCTCCTTATTTTGCAGTTCGCTGGATCTGATGGGGAATCTTTACTTTATTTGTTTACTAATGAAAAGATCAACAGCAGCTATGTTTATATGCAGCCTAACAATGCCTTGATGCAATTAAGCATTACATCACACGCAGGAGTGGTTTGTGGGTATAATCATTATTTTCTCTGAACATATGTCTGTCTATAACCCCAATAACTCACAAAATGTGACTAACATTCGGTTGGTATATTCGGTTGACAGCATCCGAAGACCTGCAGTATGTTGAATTGTACTGAAGCCAAAATCTACTGAAACTTCAAAGTGATTGCGATTAGCTACACAGCTCATCCAAGTTCACAAACTCTCTGGACGCTTTCCTGCCAGGGCTGTGTGGAAGCATGTGGGGCAGTGATATTGTTAATTGGTGTGTTTCACAGCCTCCCATATTCCATTTGGGTGGCTTTAGAGAGAAAGGGGGCCAAGGCCACCACATGACTCATGCATGGCACAGACAGAATTTGAGATTTGCTTCATTTGTGATTTGGAGAGACGAAATAGAAATTAATTACCCTCGTGGCACCCCTCGCGTCCTCCCTTCCATTAGGGTCGGAATCGAACGGTAAGCCTGCTTAATCTTCCCATTAAATAGTAATTGGCTCATAGTCTCATGTCGAGCAGCTTGTTGTGACAAAACTTTCAACTGCTGGAGGGCAAAGTGGACAGATGCGTTCTCCTTCTCTCTGTCTCTCTACCTCTCCCTCTTTCACCATCCCTCTTTCTTCATCTCTCCCTCTCTCTGTGTCTCACTATCTCTCCCTCTCTCTGTCCCTGTCTCTCTATCTCTCCCTCTGTCTCCTCTCTCTCCATCTCTCTCTCTTTAACTCTCTCCTTAACTCTCTCTGTATCTCTCTCTCTCCTCTCCTGCTCTGTTTTT
The DNA here is from genome assembly GCF_963971535.1 of Notolepis coatsorum. Classification (NCBI taxonomy): domain Eukaryota; kingdom Metazoa; phylum Chordata; class Actinopteri; order Aulopiformes; family Paralepididae; genus Notolepis; species Notolepis coatsorum. Next base: position 217,547,587 of record NC_140165.1, on the reverse strand, counting down.
CTGTCTCTTTGCCTGACTCCCCTCCCTTGTTCTGACATACTTGCATTCAATGGTTGGGGGGCAAAGTGGACAGATGCTCTCTCTCTCTCTCTCTCTCTTTCTGTGTGTGTGTGGGCATAGTGCAAAGTGCAAAGTGGGGGTGAACAACCTAATGATGTTGAACAGATCAGGTCATGTCTGGTGGTTAGACCAAAGCATGAGGTCCAGACAATCCTCAAGTCTCGGATGTGAGCTTTGTACTCAGATGTAGAGCAGCCTAGCCTAACGCAACGTGCCCCTTTAGTCTTACCATCAGCGACACAGACACAGGAAGCATGAACGTTGATTAAAAAATGTATATTAAGCTGAACAACTCATTGGCAGATGGAAAACAATGCATGGCTGTGCCTGAAGCCAATCTGTCTCTGTACAGTATGTTAGCATTGCAATTGGCTGTTGCACTGCACATTTGCATTCTCACACACAGGAACAAGGGCTAACACTAGAGAACAGAGTCCCGTAATGTTAACCCTCAATAATCACCTTGTCAATTCAATTTAAAAGAATTAAGGTAAATTAAGAAGAATTGTGCACGGAATAAGTAAAATGAAAGTGGAATACCACTGATTTGACCTGACCCATGAAGAGGGCCTACCGATCTCCACGCTGTAACCAAGTCGAACTTTCTGCTTGTCATCATAGTACCTACTGAAGGTAAGTAACATACATATTTAGGTGTTGAAAATTGGCATTATTCTCCTTTAAGGGGCAAAACCCCTGAACGTTACCCTTAAAAACCAATCAAACGCCTTAATTTACCCTGACGTTACTGATTATGGTGTTTAACCCCTCACTGAAATTAAGGCATGTCTAAGGGTTTGGCAAAGTTTTAAGTAACCATTGGTTTTTATTAAGGGGTGTGTGCATAGATTAAGATTTAAGTATTTAAAGTCTAACCTTTTTAGATTAATTCATTCCGTCACACTTAGCCACTCTGCCCCTAGTGGCAGCTCACATGCATGGCACTTTATGTAAAGCAACTTCACTCTATGCAAGAATGAATCTCGTCTATGACACCGTGTGCCAGTGGCGGCTCGCCACTAGGGGCGCTGGGGCGCCGCCCTCCCTGGTTGAGAGCAATGAGAGAGTAGAGAAGAAGAACTTGTGTTTTTTTTATTTTAGATATTTTGAAGGCTTGAAGCCCTAAAAATAAACTAAACATGTTTAAAATGAATTATAATTACTATTAAAATGCACAATAACGTTAATATAGCAATAGATATTGTATAAATCATTGTTTTTTGCATGCTATTCTAATCTCCTCCCCCTCGTTTGTGATTGACGTCGGGGCATCCAGGGCGCTAGACAAAACGCACTGAGTAGGCGTCACTGCGCGCAAGCGGCCAATGTAATGAATATAGTAAATACATTTTAGCCTATCAATGGTCATAAATATGATCGGGGGGGGGCTTGGGGGGGTTGCGGTTTCTGGCGCTCTGGACAAGCAAGCACTGCAGAGTCTGCTTGCTGCTTGTGCAGTGCAGTGCAGACGCACTCTGTGTTCACTCGTCAGCAGTTGCATAAGACTTGCCTTGTTGCCTGGTTTCGGTTTATAGTTAGCTACCATGGATAATTCTGTTAACTTAAATCCACTAAAGCAACACCATTTGAAAGACGGACACTGCAAGAAAAACTCAGATTGAAAGAACTTGGACAGAGGAAGACAATATATTCGGTCGTTTTCCAGAAGCTGGTTATTATTATTTTTTTTAAAGTGGATTAAGGCTTGTGGACAGCTGAATGTCTTGCCTCCTTCAACTCTTCTGATGGTAAGTCATATGTTTAATCTATGCAAGCCAGCCTTGGCTTGTTTAACAATATGCTGTACTCATACTGAAGTTATTTTTGGTATATACTGTATACTAGGTCTTGTAACGATAGCTGGTAACTTGTTTCAAATGACAAGATATACATCTGTGATTATTATTGGACGGATTCTGAATACGGGAGAGAGAGAGAGAGAGAGAGAGAGAGAGAGAGATTTGAGATCAGGGTGTGCGTGTTTGTGTAGGCGCTATTGGAAACCTGGCTGCATGGACTGTGATCATATATTGATTGATAGCAATGGTGATAGTAGGCTCTACTCAGTGTGTGGTTTCGCTAATGCGTGCACGCGTGTGTTTGTGTGTGTGTGACATTGTGATACGTCCTCGGTACATGTTTGCAAAATTTTTGGTATAGCGCCCCCCCTGGAGAAGAATTCACCAGCCGCCACTGCCGTGTGCCCTTGTACAAGGGAGCATGTCCCCTAGCATGACAGACTGAGATAGATTGTAACGGGCTAACTGGTTGGGAAGAGTGAGCACTCATGACGGGTTCCGTTCCTCACCGCACACAGCGCCCTATGAGTCCCAATTTACTCTGTAATGAGGTGATTGATCCCCATCGCCCTCTACTGATGACATTCACAACCACCATTAAGTCTCAAATGAAGAAGTAGCAGTGTTGTCTTCTGGGTAGAAAAGAGGTCGTTTTCTGAAGTTGCCTCTAATGGAGTTCTACTTGTGAGACTGGTATAGTCTCTCTAAATTATCTCTCTCTCTCTCTCTCTCTCACACACACAGTCACGCAGCTACACATGTACACATACACAGTCACGTAGCTACACATGATGGTTGTGTGTGTGTTTGTGTGTGTGTGCGCGCATGCACACACACACACACACAACCATCATGTGTACGTGTAGCTACGTGACTGTGTGTGTGTGTGTGTGTGTGTGTTACAAATGAAGTTCAGCTCTCTCAGAGTGAGGGGGGCATGAAAGCTCTCTCTCTCCCTCCCTCCCTCCCTCTCTCGCTCTCTCTCTCTCTCTCTTTCCCTCTCTCAATCCCTCCACATTGACACGGTGAGACGTGGAATAAATATGGAAATAAAGCCCCCCTGCACCCTGCAGGGCAATAAACAATGCACCCAGATCTCACTGCCATCACCCCCCCTTCCCCCAGATAAATGCTGGCAGGACTGATGCGTCAGACCCATACAGAAATAGAGTGCCTGTTTCACCTCACATTTTATTTATTTCTCTGTCACACCTCCTCCCACAGGGATACATGATGAAGTATTATTCTAGGCTTGGGAAAAACAAATGGAATTGGGATTGGCATGCCACACACACACACACACACACACACACACAGAGAGAGAGAGACAGGGAGAGAAAAAGAGAGATGGGAGAGACAGAGATAGAGAGACGAGAGAGACAGAGACAGAGAGAGAGAGAGAAAAGCCATTATTCTCATCACAACTATAAAGCACAGAGAGATCAAACACATATCAGACAGCCTCTGCCTTATTTAACCTTGCCGTCATTCAGCGATGAAACAAACATACAGAGCTTTATTGGGATTTGTAATCAAGTCTCCAATAAACGTCTGTTAGTAAATAAAGGAGGTATTTATTTGTTTACTATTTACACAACGCATACTGATAAGACGTGTGTCGATAGAGCAGAACAATGAAGGTAATCAATGCATAATAATTGGTTCTAGGCTCTCATTCAGTTAATTATTTATGTGTCAAGTAATAAACCACAGAAAAACACACCGTTGCATTGCCAAGACCAGACTTGAATTGAATTACAGTAGTATGAAGATATTAAAGGGGCAGGCCAACATTATGGCAAATGTGCTTACTGTCTTCTAGAGTCACACAGGAAAAGCTCTGTAGAAAGTTATCAAGAAAGCTGCAAAATAGCCTAGCTTAGCACAAATTAATGGCAGCGGATACGGAAAGCTAGCCTAGCTTAAAGCTCAGGGAGAGGTATTTTTGGCCAACTGCTAGGCTAGTGGTCCATATCCGCTTCCATTAATTTGTGCTAAGCTAGGCTAGCTTGCAGCTGGATAGCCTTCTACTGAAAGCTACAGTTTTTCTTGATAATCAGATTGAGGTACAACCAGGAAAAAGAGTCGTTAAGATTAGGATACGGTTAGGCCGCTAATGAATAAAAAGTTAAGTTTAAGGTTTAGCGTTACAGTACAACCAACTGGTTAAATATATAGCCTATCCTGAGCTAAACATCAACAAGTTGACACTCAGTATAGTTTTGATTTCACGTCAATATTGGACAGTTTCAAAATAAATAGGTAATATTACTAGCTGTGGTATAGTATTTCCATTATGTACAATAGGATGTTTAAATCATTAACATGCTGTCCCAACAGCAGTCTCCAGATCAGAGTGCCCCAAGACAGAGAGAAAAGGTATGTTTTCTAAAATGTATGTCTTTTCTAAAATAGTTTTGGATCGTTGAATTGGGTCTAAACTTGTCCAAATCTTGTAGCATGTGTACCCTTCTGTTACTATTTGGGTAGGTGTGGGGCGTAGCTGGGGGGGGGGGGGGGTAGCTTAGGATGATTCCAAGGGCCCAGCACTGGGGGGGGGGGCAATTTTTTTTTTTTTTTTTTTTTTTACTTCACTCAGGTGTATTATTGATGCTCTCATTGATACTATGTTTGTTTCTGAAGTGTGTGTGTGTGTGTGTGTGTGTGTGTGCGTGCGTGCGTGAGATATATAGAGAGAGAGGGGGGGCTTTGGTAGACTATTGCATTGGTCATTCATTGAAGATGAACGCAATGCGACATCCTTTACTAGGCTCACCCACCAACAGTGCAGGTGCTGAACTGCTGATCCGAATGTATACAGTTACAGCATTGCAAATTGAGGTCCCTCCTACCGCCGTTTCAACGCCCTCTGCCGCCCGTTAACGGCTCTCGTCAAATGGTTTTATTAGGGTGGGTGCGGTTTCTGTTTTGTGCCGCCAGGAGGCGCAAAGTCAAGTTGGAATTATATCCATCCAGCGCCCGCCCCTACTCTGCCTCATGTTTACAAAATCAGCTGTTTAGCCATTAGTCATTAGCTATTAAACTAGCGTTAGAGTCGAGGAAAAGCAATTGATGCTTTGGATCTAATGAACGAGGGCATATTGGACTTTGTTACAGCTGTACTCAAATGTAACTGGCCCGTCGATTATTGTGACCAGGCTGTCCTGTGGATTTCAGCTGTCGCTGTACTGAATTTACTGGTAAGCTAACTTCGGTTTAACGTTAGTTTGTTTACTACAGTTATGTAGTCAACTAAGGTAACGTTACAGTAGCAACTGCTCAAATAAAGCTGTATCCACATTGCTGTCAAGTTAACGTTATGGTCTCTCGAAAATTGAATGCGACCTCAAGGCTTTTCAACACTGGCCGCGTAATATTAGTTAACGTTCATTTAGCAGGATGTAATGTGTAACGTTTAATCAACGTGAAATGGCCCTGAATACATCATATAATGTGTTTCCCAGCTGCTTATATTGTAAGTGTATGCCCAAAAATATATATCACTGAATTGAAAATGGGGGACCCTGATGTAAACAAGACTAAAGTCTTTCTCTGGTCTGTGCATCCCCTTAACAATTGTGTGTATTGAGCTGTACTGTATTGTACTCATTCTGCAATCTGTTAATGACATTTACATATCTGTAGATACTATATCTATATCTGTACATCCCTTACCTACTCTTACTAGTTACGCTGCTGGCCAGTATGACTTACTACCATATAGTGTCTTTATACCTGTATCACTGTACATATTAATACTATCTATATCTGTACATATCTCTTACCTACTCTTACTAGTTACGCTGCTGGCCAGTATGACTTACTACCATAGTGTCTTCTTTATATCTATATCATTTTCCATACCCAGTTCTCTTCTCTAATGACTATTTTCTTTTTATGTTGCAGATACCTGTCAAACTGGAGACTATTTCCACTCCATCGCCATCAGCTACAGAGTGGGGTTTTGAGCTACTACTTAAAGGCACTGGGTCCTATGTACAATATATAGTTTTACTGCTATGCCCCTATGCTATAATTGCTATTACTAACTATATTATGCATTAATCACAACAAGTTATTTTCTTAAAGTGTCCTTTGTGTTTAAAGTGACCTATGGTGTGAGCGAGTGCACTGTGTGTTCATGTGTTTTTAAGTTACTGTAGACCCACATTAAAGTCAAGATAACTACTATTTGGATGGTATCTGTGTCAATGATTCCATTCAACCAAAGTGAGTATCACTGTATTATACTACAACTCTATACATACATCTGAGTAGTGATTAGCACTATTACTCAGTAGTACTAATTTATATATTTTACACAGTTTAATCACCTGTTCATTGTATATCACTATTGCACTTTACTGTTACATTTGCACTCTCAAAATTAGATTAGATTCAAATGTACAGCACACCATATACTGCTATAGTGGAATATACTATTCATAAATCATATACCATAATGTATACCATCTTGTTGCGCGCTCCTGGCCACCGCAGTGTCATGATTAATTGAAAATGGGGGACCCTGATGTAAACAAGACGAAAGTCTTTCTCTGGTCTGCATCCCCTTAACAATTGTGTGTATTGAGCTGTACTGTATTGTACCCACTGTATTGAAACACAACATAGCAAGACGTAGCAGACTTTTTTTTATTACATTGGATCTCACAGCTAGGCTACAGATGTAAACTCCTAGTTTTTATCTTTGGCAGCCTAGGGCATGTGCACAAGTTGGTTGTGAGGGGCCTTCAATAATTTTACTATATTTCCAGACAGTGGGACCCTGATGTAAACAAGAACAAGTTACAGGTTGAAAAAGCCCTCAGCTCGGAACTAGGCAAAATCTGCATATGGCTCGCCGACAACAAACTATCATTACACATGGGCAAAACAGAGTCCATTCTCTTCGGTTCAAATAACAAACTCAGCAAGACCGACGGCTTCTCGGTTACAGTGGGTGACAATATTATCACAAGGAAAGATGAAATTACCTACCTGGGTTCCATCCTAGAGGCTAATCTTTCCTGTGACAAAATGGCATCCAATGTAATAAAAAAAGTCAACCAACGAACGCGATTCTTGTACCGGATCTCCTCTCTGGTAAACAAGAATACCCTGAAGACTCTAGCAGGAGCACTCATTCAAGGGTACTACGACTATGCTTGCACCTCATGGTACCAAAGCACCTCAAAGGCACTAAAAAACAAATTACAAACATCTCAAAACAAGCTAGTCAGACTACTACTTGACCTGACTCCTAGAACCCACCTCACCCCTGCCCACTTTGACAACCTAGGATGGCTTAGAGTAGACGACAGAGTACAGCAACTTGCAATGGGCCTGGTCTACAAGATACACTACGCGACCAAGGTACCCATGTACATGTCAAAATACTTCCCAAAGGTCAGTGAATACCACGATCACAACACCAGAGGGAGCTCCACAAATCATGTAAAACCCAGATTCGGCTCAAACAAGGGACTAAACACGTTTCGCAATTATGCCACATCAATGTGGAACGCCCTACCTAAAGCTGTAAAGGAATGTGAATCGCTACCCACTTTCAAAAACACTCTCAAAAAACACCTACGTGAGACTGCAATTCGAAACTGGCCCCTACAAATGTCCTAACCTAGTTGTACAGTAAATGACCAAGTAAGGCTTTGTCAATATTCCAATGCACAGTGTAAAATGTGTGTGTGTCCCCTACCCAACCCCCCCCCCCACCTCCAATGTACAGCCCTCACCCAACCCACCCAACCCCACCCCACCCAACCAACCTCCTCCAATGTACAGTTTCTACGCCAAATGTATATACACTCCTTTTCTGGACACTTTTGTATCACAAACAGTACTGTATTTGCAAATCTGATATGTCATAAATGTATAGATGTAGCAGTACTGTCTATTTGATTTGATATCTTTATTTCGAACATGCAATGAATACAAACAAACAATAACAAAAGCAAAACACAACTCAATCTACATGTTCGAAAAGGAGTAGGAAGAAGTATACACTTATTTAATCCTACCCCTTTTCCACTACTCAAATGAGTGTACTATTTTAAAACATAAAATATATATATATATATATATATATATATGCAAAACAAAAAAACAAAAACTATATATGTAAAACATGAAAGAAATAAAATACAAATGTAAACACCCGTGAATATCAAGTCCCTTCCTCATCCCTGTACCTTGTGAACATCATTTCCTTATACATCAGTTTGAATTGTCTCATGTTTGGACATTTCTTTAGCACCACATTTAGACTGTTCCACAGTTTCACTCCACATATCGAGATGCAGTGTCTTCTCATGGTAGTGCGTACATTTAGCACTTTTAAATTGTGTTCTCCCCTCAGATTATAACCCGCCTCCCTATCAAAGAACAATTCTTGAATGTTTCTTGGAAGTGCATGACTTTTTGCTTTATACATTAATTGTGCCGTTTTAAATTCCACAAGATCATTTAACTTCAAAGTATTTGACTTTGTACAGTTTCTACGCCAAATGTATATACACTCCTTTTCTGGACACTTTTGTATCACAAACAGTACTGTATTTGCAAATCTGATATGTCATAAATGTATAGATGTAGCAGTACTGTCTATCTGTATGTCATGTATGTCATATATGTTATGATGAATTGAAAATGGGGGACCCTGATGTAAACAAGACGAAAGTCTTTCTCTGGTCTGCATCCCCTTAACAATTGTATGTATTGAGCTGTACTGTACCCATTCTGCAATCTGTTAATAAACTTTTCAATCAATCAATCAATCAACAATTGTGTGTATTGAGCCGTAGCCTACTGTATTGTACCCATTCTGCAATCTGTTAATAAAATTGTCTCCCTTGCACCCCCCCCCCCGCACACACAACATTAAGGGATAGTGCAATTATATTTTATACCCCCCTGTTTATGTTATTTATGCCTTACTCCTGTTTTTATATTTAATACTGTGTTTAGGACTGTGTTTTTATATTTTTACTAGCACCTAGGGCTGCATTTTAAATTTCGTTGTAACAACTGTAACAATGACAATAAAGATCTATTCTATTCTATTCTATTCTATTCTATTAGCGGCCTGCTCATGGCTCTCCAGATTGGATGGCGTCTGATGACTCTGTGTCACTGATCTCTCCACACAAAGCCAACCCCCCACTGTATACACGGAGGTGTTATATTTTGGGGGTTGGGAAGTGAGTCAAGCCTGCCTGAACCATTGTTTCTCAAAGGCAAAACTACTGTAACAGTGAACATTCAGGCAGACTCTGCCTGAATGTTCACTGTTACAGTAGTTTTGCCTTTGAGAAACAATGGTTCAGGCAGGCTTGACTCATGGCAGACTTGACTCACTTCCCAACAATATAACAAGTCAATATAATTAACTGGATCATCAAACATGGATAGTGGAATTAGTTTTAAAAAGTCTGATATAGACAACAATAAAAATAGTAAGATAAAATAGACAGAGTAAAATAGTGCAGTGCAATAAAATAGTAGAATAGAATAGATAAAACTTATTTTTTTACAGTGAAATAAAATAGTGATGAATGAATGAATGAATGAATGACAATTTTATTAACAGATTGCAGAATGGGTACAATACAGTAGGCTACGGCTCAATACACACTTGTTAAGGGGATGCAAACTAGTAAGAGTAGGTAAGAGATATGTACAGATATAGATATAGTATTAATATGTACAGTGATACAGGTATAAAGACACTATGGTAGTAAGTCATACTGGCCAGCAGTGTAACTAGTAAGAGTAGGTAAGAGATATGTACAGATATAGTTATAGTATTAATATGTACAGTGATACAGGTATAAAGACACTATGGTAGTGGCCATACTGGCCAGCAGTGTAAGAGATATGTACAGATATAGATATAGTATTAATATGTACAGTGATACAGGTATAAAGACACTATGGTAGTAAGTCATACTGGCCACTTCTTCCTACTCCTTTTCGAACATGTAGATTGAGTTGTGTTTTGCTTTTGTTATTGTTTGTTTGTATTCATTGCATGTTCGAAATAAAGATATCAAATCAAATAGACAGTACTGCTACATCTATACATTTATGACATATCAGATTTGCAAATACAGTACTGTTTGTGATACAAAAGTGTCCAGAAAAGGAGTGTATATACATTTGGCGTAGAAACTGTACATTGGAGGAGGTTGGTTGGGTGGGGTGGGGTTGGGTGGGTTGGGTGAGGGCTGTACATTGGAGGTGGGGGGGGCTTTCATAGCGGTCAGTATTTCAGTGTGCATCCATGGCTCAGCGCGATTTTTTACCCTGGTGGTTCTTAGGGGGGCCATGTTGTTTAGTATTGATGAAAATTTGGTTTTGAAGCCAAGCCAAGTTTCTTCAACCAGTGTACCATTGAGTTCATCTGACCAGTCCAGACTCTCCAGTTCAAGGTTAAAGGCCTCGCTAGAGTAGGTTTTGAGGTCTCTAGATGTGACTGTTTTGTGACAGCCAGCCTTTAGTTTTAGCTTTTTGCGGGTACAGAATATCATATAATGATCACTTAACCCGCATGCTATAACCCCTTTATTGGAGATCTTGGACTTGTCAGAGGTCAGTATGAGGTCAATGGTAGTCTGAGTTGATTCACATATCCTTGTGGGTTGGGTGATTAGTTGGCTGAGGCCGTGCAGATCACAAAACCTATTGAAGGATTTGAAGACGGGTGCATCTTTTTGTTGCATATCCGTGTTCCAATCCCCAATAAGAATTTTTTCCGCATCCTCAGCTCCAGCTAAGCACACATCCAGAGTATCATAAAAGCCAGTTTGATCTGGCGGTCTGTATATTGTGCCGACTAGAACAGATTTTGCCCTTTCAAATAAAATGTCCACCCATACGGTTTCAATTGTCTCATGATGAAGGTCAGTACCGGTAATGAATTTGGTGTCCTTATGTATGTACATACAAACACCACCTCCATACTGGTTTCTGTCATTACGGACTATAGTATAGTTCTCTATTTCTATTTCAGGGTCTGTTACAGATGGATCAAGTTTAGTTTCAGTAAAGCATATTAAGTCTACCTTACCGCTCATAAACAGGTTTCTTATTTCGTCCAGCTTATGCTTAATGCTGTTTACATTAAGGTGAAAGATGTGTAGTCCGTTTTTATTAGCTGTGTTATTGATGTCTTCAAGTTCCAGGTAATTGTCTTCTGGTGCTGCTGTGGGGGAGGGAGGGGGGGGGGGGCTTTGTTGTCGTCTCCGTGAGGTCTGTGTGTTGGTGTGTGGGGAGGGGGGGTCCTTTGTCCTGTCTTTTCTGGCGGCAACCCTTTGTTCTCCTGGGGGGGCTTTGTTGTCGTGGGTGGGAAGGGGGGAGGGGGGGGTCGGGACCCGCGCCGTGCTGGTACAACAAAGGACTCGGTCCAGAGTCCTTTGTTCCTGGATGTTTTTGCCGTTAGCTCCGCTGGCTAGCCGGCTATCGGGCGTTGAGATGTTTAAATCCCGCGTCGGGATGGTCGTCATGGTTTCGACCCTCGGTTCACCTCTGCATTGGATCTCACAGCTAGGCTACAGATGTAAACTCCTAGTTTTTATCTTTGGCAGCCTAGGGCATGTGCACAAGTTGGTTGTGAGGGGCCTTCAATAATTTTACTATATTTCCAGACAGTGGGACCCTGATGTAAACAAGAACAAGTTACAGGTTGAAAAAGCCCTCAGCTCGGAACTAGGCAAAATCTGCATATGGCTCGCCGACAACAAACTATCATTACACATGGGCAAAACAGAGTCCATTCTCTTCGGTTCAAATAACAAACTCAGCAAGACCGACGGCTTCTCGGTTACAGTGGGTGACTATTATCACAAGGAAAGATGAAATTACCTACCTGGGTTCCATCCTAGAGGCTAATCTTTCCTGTGACAAAATGGCATCCAATGTAATAAAAAAAGTCAACCAACGAACGTGATTCTTGTACCGGATCTCCTCTCTGGTAAACAAGAATACCCTGAAGACTCTAGCAGGAGGACTCATTCAAGGGTACTACGACTATGCTTGCACCTCATGGTACCAAAGCACCTCAAAGGCACTAAAAAACAAATTACAAACATCTCAAAACAAGCTAGTCAGACTACTACTTGACCTGACTCCTAGAACCCACCTCACCCCTGCCCACTTTGACAACCTAGGATGGCTTAGAGTAGACGACAGAGTACAGCAACTTGCAATGGGCCTGGTCTACAAGATACACTACGCGACCAAGGTACCCATGTACATGTCAAAATACTTCCCAAAGGTCAGTGAATACCACGATCACAACACCAGAGGGAGCTCCACAAATCATGTAAAACCCAGATTCGGCTCAAACAAGGGACTAAACACGTTTCGCAATTATGCCACATCAATGTGGAACGCCCTACCTAAAGCTGTAAAGGAATGTGAATCGCTACCCACTTTCAAAAACACTCAAAAAACACCTACGTGAGACTGCAATTCGAAACTGGCCCCTACAAATGTCCTAACCTAGTTGTACAGTAAATGACCAAGTAAGGCTTTGTCAATATTCCAATGCACAGTGTAAAATGTGTGTGTGTCCCCTACCCAACCCCCCCCCACCTCCAATGTACAGCCCTCACCCAACCCACCCAACCCCACCCCACCCAACCAACCTCCTCCAATGTACAGTTTCTACGCCAAATGTATATACACTCCTTTTCTGGACACTTTTGTATCACAAACAGTACTGTATTTGCAAATCTGATATGTCATAAATGTATAGATGTAGCAGTACTGTCTATTTGATTTGATTTGATATCTTTATTTCGAACATGCAATGAATACAAACAAACAATAACAAAAGCAAAACACAACTCAATCTACATGTTCGAAAAGGAGTAGGAAGAAGTATACACTTATTTAATCCTACCCCTTTTCCACTACTCAAATGAGTGTACTATTTTAAAACATAAAAAAAAATATATATATATATATATGCAAAACAAAAAAACAAAAACTATATATGTAAAACATGAAAGAAATAAAATACAAATGTAAACACCCGTTGTTGTGAAGGGCCAGATTAAACCGAATATATATATATATATTTATATATATATATTTAATTGTATTTGTATATTCTCTAATATTCCCTGATATCCCTTGTATATTCCTTGTACAATATGCATTGAATATCCATTCTAGCCTACTGAACATCCCATAATAGTCTCCATTCTACTATTGGTCGAGACCTTGGTGCCAGGCTGCCATACCCCTCAGACCCAGTTCAAACGTACCGCTCTACATGTACAAACAAGTCCTAGTTCCGCGTAGGAATCTGACTACCGCACCACTAATGGGACTATTTGTTCATAGTGCGTATATATACTGCGCTACTAAAGTAGGACTTCCTTTTCAGTCCAGTTTCTTACCCTCCAATAGAGTCACAGACGTAAAGCCTCCCCGCGACGCCACGTGTGGGAGTAAGGCCAAGTTCGCCTACCATCGGTATTGAGACATCGTGTATATTAATATTTGAATAGTCATATTTGGCACTATATCGTCGAGTTGGACGTAGTCTATTAAGCTAATAATAGTCTGTTAATATATAGTGCTTCGTGCGGTGAGAATACTACCGTAGTCAGTACCCCATCGTTTCGGGCAGAGAACTGGCTGCTTATCCAGGGTGGTTGACCCCACGTGAAGCTGCACCCGAGGAGCCCCAGAGCCGACGAGCGAGTGGACCTGTATACCGGATTATTCTACCGACGACAGCCCGCCTTCCCAGGCACGGATTATGCTTTGTATACTTTGATTATTCCATGGATAAAGACCCCCGACACTGCCGTGTGTTGGAACCCCCCCCCCTGGAGAGGACGCAAGGTGAGGAGACGCTCTGCAAGACGAGGTCGCTTCACGTCTCTCCTCCGTGGACCGGAGAACGCCGGCCCACAAAGAGTCCACCTGCTTTCATCTGTGGTCCAAGGATCGCCGGCGCATTGAACGGCACTACAGTGGGTTCACCTGGGATACCCTTGGCCGGATGAGGCAGCCGGATTCTACCCCCCCCCCCCTCCTACTCCTGTCGGCTTACAAGCGACCGGATTAACCCCCCCTTGTGTGTCCAGTATATAATCATTAAAGTATCATTGCTGTTATTCCTTAAACTATTCCAGGTCGTATATGTACCACCTGCGCCTTCAGAGATTGGACATTCTCTATTGATATACCGACGAATACTCTTGCCATAAAAGTGCATACTAATTCCATTCATAAATGTGATTGATTTGATTAAGTGCTTGCTCTACACACCATCGCTGTGTAGAAATAAAGACCTATTTCTAATTCGTACATTTGTGTTGGATCCGTTTCATCTACGTGACAGTGTTCATCATAATATATTTATGCCGTGTACTGGGTGGCCGAATATTAAGTACAAAGGTAGTGGTAGTAAGTATCATATCTAGTAATACAGTCAGGGAATTGTACCCCTCAGTTACACCCGTGAATATCAAGTCCCTTCCTCATCCCTGTACCTTGTGAACATCATTTCCTTATACATCAGTTTGAATTGTCTCATGTTTGGACATTTCTTTAGCACCACATTTAGACTGTTCCACAGTTTCACTCCACATATCGAGATGCAGTGTCTTCTCATGGTAGTGCGTACATTTAGCACTTTTAAATTGTGTTCTCCCCTCAGATTATAACCCGCCTCCCTATCAAAGAACAATTCTTGAATGTTTCTTGGAAGTGCATGACTTTTTGCTTTATACATTAATTGTGCCGTTTTAAATTCCACAAGATCATTTAACTTCAAAGTATTTGACTTTGTACAGTTTCTACGCCAAATGTATATACACTCCTTTTCTGGACACTTTTGTATCACAAACAGTACTGTATTTGCAAATCTGATATGTCATAAATGTATAGATGTAGCAGTACCGTCTATCTGTATGTCATGTATGTCATATATGTTATGATGAATTGAAAATGGGGGACCCTGATGTAAACAAGACGAAAGTCTTTCTCTGGTCTGCATCCCCTTAACAATTGTATGTATTGAGCTGTACTGTACCCATTCTGCAATCTGTTAATAAACTTTTCAATCAATCAATCAATCAACAATTGTGTGTATTGAGCCGTAGCCTACTGTATTGTACCCATTCTGCAATCTGTTAATAAAATTGTCTCCCTTGCACCCCCCCCCCCGCACACACAACATTAAGGGATAGTGCAATTATATTTTATACCCCCCTGTTTATGTTATTTATGCCTTACTCCTGTTTTTATATTTAATACTGTGTTTAGGACTGTGTTTTTATATTTTTACTAGCACCTAGGGCTGCATTTTAAATTTTGTTGTAACAACTGTAACAATGACAATAAAGATCTATTCTATTCTATTCTATTAGCGGCCTGCTCATGGCTCTCCAGATTGGATGGCGTCTGATGACTCTGTGTCACTGATCTCTCCACACAAAGCCAACCCCCCACTGTATACACGGAGGTGTTATATTTTGGGGGTTGGGAAGTGAGTCAAGCCTGCCTGAACCATTGTTTCTCAAAGGCAAAACTACTGTAACAGTGAACATTCAGGCAGACTCTGCCTGAATGTTCACTGTTACAGTAGTTTTGCCTTTGAGAAACAATGGTTCAGGCAGGCTTGACTCATGGCAGACTTGACTCACTTCCCAACAATATAACAAGTCAATATAATTAACTGGATCATCAAACATGGATAGTGGAATTAGTTTTAAAAAGTCTGATATAGACAACAATAAAAATAGTAAGATAAAATAGACAGAGTAAAATAGTGCAGTGCAATAAAATAGTAGAATAGAATAGATAAAACTTATTTTTTTACAGTGAAATAAAATAGTGATGAATGAATGAATGAATGAATGACAATTTTATTAACAGATTGCAGAATGGGTACAATACAGTAGGCTACGGCTCAATACACACTTGTTAAGGGGATGCAAACTAGTAAGAGTAGGTAAGAGATATGTACAGATATAGATATAGTATTAATATGTACAGTGATACAGGTATAAAGACACTATGGTAGTAAGTCATACTGGCCAGCAGTGTAACTAGTAAGAGTAGGTAAGAGATATGTACAGATATAGTTATAGTATTAATATGTACAGTGATACAGGTATAAAGACACTATGGTAGTGGCCATACTGGCCAGCAGTGTAAGAGATATGTACAGATATAGATATAGTATTAATATGTACAGTGATACAGGTATAAAGACACTATGGTAGTAAGTCATACTGGCCACTTCTTCCTACTCCTTTTCGAACATGTAGATTGAGTTGTGTTTTGCTTTTGTTATTGTTTGTTTGTATTCATTGCATGTTCGAAATAAAGATATCAAATCAAATAGACAGTACTGCTACATCTATACATTTATGACATATCAGATTTGCAAATACAGTACTGTTTGTGATACAAAAGTGTCCAGAAAAGGAGTGTATATACATTTGGCGTAGAAACTGTACATTGGAGGAGGTTGGTTGGGTGGGGTGGGGTTGGGTGGGTTGGGTGAGGGCTGTACATTGGAGGTGGGGGGGGGGGGTTGGGTAGGGGACACACACACATTTTACACTGTGCATTGGAATATTGACAAAGCCTTACTTGGTCATTTACTGTACAACTAGGTTAGGACATTTGTAGGGGCCAGTTTCGAATTGCAGTCTCACGTAGGTGTTTTTTGAGAGTGTTTTTGAAAGTGGGTAGCGATTCACATTCCTTTACAGCTTTAGGTAGGGCGTTCCACATTGATGTGGCATAATTGCGAAACGTGTTTAGTCCCTTGTTTGAGCCGAATCTGGGTTTTACATGATTTGTGGAGCTCCCTCTGGTGTTGTGATCGTGGTATTCACTGACCTTTGGGAAGTATTTTGACATGTACATGGGTACCTTGGTCGCGTAGTGTATCTTGTAGACCAGGCCCATTGCAAGTTGCTGTACTCTGTCGTCTACTCTAAGCCATCCTAGGTTGTCAAAGTGGGCAGGGGTGAGGTGGGTTCTAGGAGTCAGGTCAAGTAGTAGTCTGACTAGCTTGTTTTGAGATGTTTGTAATTTGTTTTTTAGTGCCTTTGAGGTGCTTTGGTACCATGAGGTGCAAGCATAGTCGTAGTACCCTTGAATGAGTGCTCCTGCTAGAGTCTTCAGGGTATTCTTGTTTACCAGAGAGGAGATCCGGTACAAGAATCGCGTTCGTTGGTTGACTTTTTTTATTACATTGGATGCCATTTTGTCACAGGAAAGATTAGCCTCTAGGATGGAACCCAGGTAGGTAATTTCATCTTTCCTTGTGATAATATTGTCACCCACTGTAACCGAGAAGCCGTCGGTCTTGCTGAGTTTGTTATTTGAACCGAAGAGAATGGACTCTGTTTTGCCCATGTGTAATGATAGTTTGTTGTCGGCGAGCCATATGCAGATTTTGCCTAGTTCCGAGCTGAGGGCTTTTTCAACCTGTAACTTGTTCTTGTTTACATCAGGGTCCCACTGTCTGGAAATATAGTAAAATTATTGAAGGCCCCTCACAACCAACTTGTGCACATGCCCTAGGCTGCCAAAGATAAAAACTAGGAGTTTACATCTGTAGCCTAGCTGTGAGATCCAATGTAATAAAAAAAAAGTCTGCTACGTCTTGCTATGTTGTGTTTCAATACAGTGGGTACAATACAGTACAGCTCAATACACACAATTGTTAAGGGGATGCAGACCAGAGAAAGACTTTCGTCTTGTTTACATCAGGGTCCCCCATTTTCAATTAATCATGACACTGCGGTGGCCAGGAGCGCGCAACAAGATGGTATACATTATGGTATATGATTTATGAATAGTATATTCCACTATAGCAGTATATGGTGTGCTGTACATTTGAATCTAATCTAATTTTGAGAGTGCAAATGTAACAGTAAAGTGCAATAGTGATATACAATGAACAGGTGATTAAACTGTGTAAAATATATAAATTAGTACTACTGAGTAATAGTGCTAATCACTACTCAGATGTATGTATAGAGTTGTAGTATAATACAGTGATACTCACTTTGGTTGAATGGAATCATTGACACAGATACCATCCAAATAGTAGTTATCTTGACTTTAATGTGGGTCTACAGTAACTTAAAAACACATGAACACACAGTGCACTCGCTCACACCATAGGTCACTTTAAACACAAAGGACACTTTAAGAAAATAACTTGTGATTAATGCATAATATAGTTAGTAATAGCAATTATAGCATAGGGGCATAGCAGTAAAACTATATATTGTACATAGGACCCAGTGCCTTTAAGTAGTAGCTCAAAACCCCACTCTGTAGCTGATGGCGATGGAGTGGAAATAGTCTCCAGTTTGACAGGTATCTGCAACATAAAAAGAAAATAGCCATTAGAGAAGAGAACTGGGTATGGAAAATGATATAGATATAAAGAAGACACTATGGTAGTAAGTCATACTGGCCAGCAGCGTAACTAGTAAGAGTAGGTAAGAGATATGTACAGATATAGATAGTATTAATATGTACAGTGATACAGGTATAAAGACACTATATGGTAGTAAGTCATACTGGCCAGCAGCGTAACTAGTAAGAGTAGGTAAGGGATGTACAGATATAGATATAGTATCTACAGATATGTAAATGTCATTAACAGATTGCAGAATGAGTACAATACAGTACAGCTCAATACACACAATTGTTAAGGGGATGCACAGACCAGAGAAAGACTTTAGTCTTGTTTACATCAGGGTCCCCCATTTTCAATTCAGTGATATATATTTTTGGGCATACACTTACAATATAAGCAGCTGGGAAACACATTATATGATGTATTCAGGGCCATTTCACGTTGATTAAACGTTACACATTACATCCTGCTAAATGAACGTTAACTAATATTACGCGGCCAGTGTTGAAAAGCCTTGAGGTCGCATTCAATTTTCGAGAGACTATAACGTTAACTTGACAGCAATGTGGATACAGCTTTATTTGAGCAGTTGCTACTGTAACGTTACCTTAGTTGACTACATAACTGTAGTAAACAAACTAACGTTAAACCGAAGTTAGCTTACCAGTAAATTCAGTACAGCGACAGCTGAAATCCACAGGACAGCCTGGTCACAATAATCGACGGGCCAGTTACATTTCCCCCAACCAGAGCCTAACTAGAGCCACATTCTGCGAATCAGAGGCAGAGTAGGGCGGGTCTTCGGTGCCAGCACGTATGGGTTGTCTCGTAAAGAATAATACTGCACTGTATCCGAGTATCTAGATGATTATCCATAAAAAACGCACGTTAATCGAAAATACCACACCATTACTGTACCAATGACAGTCAAATAATCTACAGAAAAGCATTACATTGCAAAATAATATGTCCAAGACTAGTGTCGCATGCACACACACACACAGATTGTAGAATAGCTCCCACTCTCCACCGTGTAACTCGACTCCCCCTACTGGTTGAACCAGGCAGAGCAGCTTAAAAAGACGTCATCTAGCGTCATCTAGCTTGCTACCGGCGGTAGACGCCTCGTTTTCCAGTCCCACATCTGTAGGTAAAAACCATATTATGCTTTTTCCTCAATAAAAAAATGGCAAAAAAATTCTGCTTGCGCGCTCGCATTCACTGGGGGCCTACAAATACATTCTTTCATGGGGCCCAGAATCTGGAGCTACACCCTTGGGTGTGTCTGACCCAGGTGCAGTGCAGCACAGACACGACGAGAGACAGATGTTGGTTCTCGAGCACTGCTCCTTTAATTCGAGTAACTTGAAGATGAAAATAAAGGGGAGAAATCAAGTCTCCAAAACATGCTAAATGATTATAATAACGCACAAAGTAGTCTAACACATCAAACGGGGAAAATAAAAGGGAGAAAGCAAGTCTCCAAAAATGTACAAAATAATAAACACGTCACACGACGGTGCTACATATACTCGCAGTAAGATACACTTTAAATAACAAATGCAAAAACGGCAATCACAATGACATGTCGACTCAGACAAATAGAGAACAAGGTTATCACAAGAATACTACTCACGGTAAGGTTCAGTGATCAACTGACAATCTCAATGGTATAGGAAGAGCATATAAAGCCAACCTAACTAGACACACCAGGTGCCAATGAATGCAATCAAGGCAGATAGACAGGTTATACCATCAGGTAACGCTAGGGCTTTGCTCCCTGAGGAGAGCAAAACCCCAAACATTACACCCTTCAGTAAGGAATGGGAAAAACAGATACAAAGCACCAGGCTTGGTCAGTTAGGAACATTTCAAACCTGTGTTCAGTTCAGTTCAGTTCAGAGTTTTTATTTGCCACATGGAATCATACAATCAGAGTTTCTTCATTACACAATCATAAATAACATTCCAGGAAGAAGAATAAATCTTATAGTTACCTGGCCCTTATTCCTAAACTAAAGAAGTATTTACTTAATGGTCGGCGTACAACCTAATTTACACAAATAATAATTCATACCATTATACAAGAAACTCACAATCCACAGTTAAACAAGAAAAAAATTAAATAATAATAATAATAAAGAATAAAGAATAAAAGAAAGAGAGAAAAAAAAGAAAAGAAAAGATCTCACTATTCAGATCACATTTGATTTTCATACTGACTAAATTTTTTTTTTATAATTTTTTTTGAATTGATAAACACTATTACATCCCTTAACACTTTGATCGCCATGGGTTAAATTCATAATTTACCATCCCTCGCCATCTCTATTTGTCTATGGAGAAGTTCCCCTTCTTTGCAGGGCTATAACTTTTTAAATTATATTGCTAAATGGCCATTATTATGGCCCATTCAATGTCCTATATGTATTGTTCAGGGTGTAGCAACGTTAAACTTTTTCATTCACATATTCATACTAAAATATGGTCTAAAGTATAAGTGTTTTTATCGTTTTCTGCAGCTTTCTTCAGAACGTGATTTATAGCCCTAAATGCATTATATTGATGATCAAATACAGTTTGGTAGGAATCTGTGTGAGATAAAAAATGTCAACTGGATGTGCTTCTAGGAGTTACTACATATCATCTGATGATGACCGGATGGGCGGGGGATCGTTTATAATTCCGTGGGCAGCGTTAGATGATTCATCCAGAGTGGGTCATATGTTCATCATAGCAGTTTATATGGAACATGTTAGAATATAACGCTGAATCTTACCGTGGCTTCCTCGCGCCGCTGGCAGATGAGCGTGGAACAGATTTCTTTCTATTATGGGATGGAGAAATGCCCGATCCATTTCCAGGTTGTATAATAGTATATACGTCCAAATCATGTTGTTTTTTCGAGTTATTTGCACCGATCGATGTTCACTGTGTCAAGAGTTTCAAGTTTCAAGTTTCTTTAATAGTTGTCATACAGAAGTACAGAATACTTTCATACAAAATGCTTCTTACTGTTACGCTCCAGAGACTGTGCTAGACAAGATAGTATCAAATAACATAGTATAGCATGTAATTTAGAAGAAGAAAATGGGGTCACAGTGTTCGGTATAGACATATGTACAATGTTCTGAGTTACCATATAATATACAATACTATGCAGTGTACTAATGTACAGTACTATCTAGTGCAAAGCAGAAATGGGATGAGGTACAATTTAGGTACAATTTACAGTAAGGTGTGGGAGTTGTAGTGCAATCCTTCATCAATAAATATAAAGTGTGGGGAGTGGGTGCTACAAAGTGTTTGTATAAAGTGTGTGGAGTGGGTGCTACAGTGTGTTTGTTTAAAGTGAGTGTGTGCGTGTGGATGTGTGTGCTATGTGCGTTTGGTGGTTGTTGTTGTGTAGTGTTCATTCATTGTTCGTTTAGCAGCCTGATGGCCTGGGGATAGAAGCTTCTTCTGAGTCTTTCTGTGCTCGCCTTGAGACTCCGGTATCGCTTGCCTGACCGCAGCAGTTCAAAGAGGCAGTTGTTCGGGTGACTGGAGTCTTTAATGATTCTCTTAGCCTTGCCCTTGCAACGCTTGTTGTAAATGTTCTGGAGGGTGGGGAGCCCCCCTCCAATTGTGCGTTCGGCTGAACATGTCACTCTTTGTAGTCTGCTTCGGTCTTGTGCAGTGCTATTCCCAAACCAGGAGGTGATGTTGCCGGTCAAGATGCTCTCTATTGTACATGAGTAGAAGTTCTTAAGGATCTTCTGACTGACTTGGAACTTCCTTAGGCGCCTGAGGAAGTAGAGGCGTTGTCGTGCCTTCTTCACAACACTGTCAATGTGTGTGGTCCATGTCAAGTCCTCGGATATGTAGGCTCCGAGGTACTTAAAGCTGTTGACTCTCTCAACCGGTGCCCCGTCGATGCTGAGGGGGCTGTAGTCCTTGACCCCCGACCTCCTGAAGTCCACAATCATCTCCTTTGTTTTGCTGACGTTCAGGGAGAGGCTGTTTTCCTGGCACCATCCCACCAGGACCTTGACCTCTTCCAGGTAGGCCCTCTCGTCGTTGGCAGAGATCAGGCCCACCACCACTGTGTCGTCAGCAAATTTGATGATTGTATTGCTACTCCGCTGAGCCACACAGTCGTGTGTGTACAGGGAGTAGAGGAGGGGACTTAGAACACAGCCCTGGGGGGCCCCTATGTTGAGGGTGATGGATGAGGAGGTGCAGTTGCCTGCTCTCACCACCTGGGGTCTGCCAGTCAGGAAGTCCAAGACCCACTGGCAGAGGTCATAGTTCAAGCCCAGGTCCCTGAGCTTGGCTATGAGTATGGAGGGGACTATGGTATTGAATGCCGAGCTGTAGTCGATGAATAGCATTCTCACATAGTTCCCCTGCCTCTTGTCCAGGTGTGATGCTGCTGTGTGCAGCACATGGGCTATGGCGTCCTCCGTGGACCTGTTGGGGCGGTATGCAAATTGCAGGGGGTCCATGTTGATGGGGAGGGAGGAGCAGATGTAGCCCTTTACTAGCTTCTCAAAGCACTTCATGGCTATGGAGGTGAGAGCTACAGGGCGGTAGTCGTTGAGGCAAGCAGGCTTGGATTTTTTGGGTACAGGGATAATAGTGGACTTCTTCAGGCAGGTGGGGATGACAGCCTGTTCTAAGGACAGGTTAAATATGTCAGTGAATACTGGGGCCAGTTGGTCGGCACAGACGGAGTCTCTCTAACGATAGCGAGTGCCCGGACCACATATGGATGAGCACTACGGGTTCAAAGGGTCATTTCCGGTTGGCGATCTGCCGATTGGCCACCAGATGGCGCTCTTGAACCGCTAGAGAGTTGTGTGGAGCTTTGCAGTGTGTCTCAGGGCTCCGGAGGGGAAATATGATTTCGATCACAGATTTTTGAAATATTGACATCAAAGACGAGTTACGGTGTCTTCGGCAGAATGAGCATGGCTAGGAATGACGTCTTAACTCGTCATCGGCGATCATAGTGTTCAGCTCGCTATGGAGAGAATTCCACAACTTTACACCAATAACTGAAGGACACATCTGTTTAAGTGTGGTACGTGCAAACTGATGTTTAAAATTGTATTTTCTCCTAATAAACTCACTTTCTAAATGAAAAAGATTTTGTAGTTTTTCTGGCAGTGTATTATTTCTTGCCCTAAACATAATTAACATTGTTTGAAACTTAACCATGTCTTCAAGTTTAATTATTCTAGATTTAATAAATAATGTATTTGTGTGTTCTCGATAACTCACTTTATGTGTGATTCTTATGGCCCTCTTCTGTAGTATATATAATGGTTTTATATTGGTCCCATAAGTATTCCCCCATACTTCAACACAATAACTGATATAAGGTGAGATGAGTGAACAGTAGAGTGTTCTAATTGCCTCATACTCTAACACATCCTTTACTTTATTCATAACAAAAATACTCTTGGACATCTTTTTTTTAACGTGTGCTATGTGCGATTTCCATGTTAATTTATCATCCATAATCACACCAAGAAAACGAAATTCATTAACTCTCTCTATATCAACTCCATCTATTGTCAGTACTATAGTTACATCTAGTTTTCGATTGCCAAAAATCATAAATTTTGTTTTTTTCAGATTCAGTGATAGCTTATTTACATCAAACCATTTCTTTAGCTTTGTCATTTCATACACAATATATTCAGCCAGGGCCGGACTGGGGAAATAATTCATACCGGGAGATATAGCGCGAAATATAGCCCCAATCAGGCCACTTTTTAAGCGGGGGGTCTGGGGGTCCCCCACCCGGAAGATTTTAGTTACAAAGACTTAATTTCCTGCATTCTGGTGAATTTTAGTGCATGTGAATCACAAACTAATGAGCCAACAATTGCTTAGTACAATGTACTGTTATGAACCTCAAATAAAACTGTTGTGGCACTAGCAATGGTACTCTCTCCACCTTCAAAAAGAAAAAAGCAAGAGCACAACATATTTTTCTATTTACTATTATAATACAGTTAACCACTCTCTCCACCTATTCAAACAAGTCAAGAGCACAATACCATATTCACTTTACTGATGCACTACCCATCAACAGTTAAAATAGCCCTTTACACAAACATTAAATAACAGACCTTTCATTACAATACTATAATAACAGTAGCCACTGCCAGAATAGTGACACATGTATCACGGGTGGTGAGCACACGCTTGCATGCACAACGAAGACAGAAGATTGCGTTGTCTCAATCATTTTAACTATAAAATTAGCTCAAAGTATGAGCTCACTGACTGAAATTTCCAACAAAAAGCATCAATTGTCAAATAATATTGATCACATTAACTAGACTAGATGTTTTTGAGGAAATTAGAAAGGGAACAACAACTTAACCCTTGTGTCTGATCAGATTCTTATTTGTATGATAACTTTGCAGTGATTATGTTTGTAGCCAATGTGGCAAAGGTGTGTAATCTTTGAATTATCTTGGAATTATTTTTACTCTCTCTTTCATAAATTGTTTATTCAACTTCAGCCCCAATCATAACCACCACATATTGTTTTTTGAAATGTCAGATTTAACAACTCCTTTTGGGAGTGTGCCATCTGCCATTCCATTCGCCGCCTCCACTGTCAATCAGTTGTATCGCCTGGTCCCGCCTCCACCAATCACAAGCGGCAGCACGGCTCCATTGTGTGTGTGTGTGTCCGCGTGAGGGAGAGAGAGTCAGATAGTTCTCCAACTCTGTCGCAGACAGTGAAATCCTGGTTGTTCCCCACCCACCTGGTTATCTAAAAACGATCGCGCTGCGCCGCCGCCACAACTAGAAACAATGGCCTGGCAAAAAAAAAAAAAAATTATAATAAATAAATATAATTTTTATATAATTTTTTTTTTTTTTATCTGTGCAGGCCAGGCCACCAGGAAAACTCCCGGTGCTCCCGATGGCCAGTCCGGGCCTGTATTCAGCTAGTTCCTTTAAATTATTTCCAGAGCAAAAAAAATTGGTATCATCAGCAAACAAGACAAACTGTAATAGTTTTGAAACATCACAAATATCATTAATATATAAAAGAAAGAGTTTGGGCCCCAAAACCGAACATTGCGGTACCCCACATTCAATTTTCATGAGCTCAGATTTGACAAAGTGTAAAGTTAACTACAATGACAGTTGTACAATGACTACAATGTTACAAATGTAAAACTAGCTATCATGTGATGTCTCTTGAGTCCTCTCTCCCTTTCTCTCTCTTTCTCTCCCTTTCTCCTTCTTATCTCTCTCTCCCTCTCCCTTCCTCCCACCTGTCCTTTTCTCCTCATCTATCCTCTCTTGTCATCTCTCTCCCTCTCTCCTCATACTGTATCTCTCCCACTCTCATTCTCATCTCGCCATCTGTTGTTCCCCCCATACCGTTCTTTCACTCTCCTCATATATCTCCTTCTCATCTCTCTCTCCCTCTCACCCAAGCGCGCACACACACACACAAACACGCGTGCACGTGCACGCGCACACGCACGGACACACACACACACACACACACACACACACACACACACACACACACACACACACACACACACACACACACACACACACACACACACACACACACACACACACACACACACACACACACTCTAACAAAGTTATGGGAGGTTAATAAAAATACATACCCCATTAAGTGAGCCATCAGTCAGAAGGCTGAGGCCAGACATGTATAGCTAATTGCATTCGAGGAATAGATGGATTATTTTCTGGGACGAGTGGCAGCGTTTTGATTTTCCATTAGTCCCACTCTTCCCACCTCGTCTAACCACATACCAGGTATTGATGGGAAGAAGGCTTGAGGACTCAAATGACAGCTGAGAGAAAGATAGAGAGAGTGAGAGAGAAAGAGAGAGAGAGAGAGGAGTGAGATGGTCCCAAAAGGGAAACACCTAAACACATTGATTTTCCAACATGCCAGTTTTCAGAGTCTGAAAACGCATGAATTATGCATTCTGTCTCAATTATACATGCTGCTTTACAGTTTACTGCCGAAATATACTTCTTAGAGGAGAGGAGAAGAGAAGAGAAGAGAAGAGAAGAAAAGAGAAGAGAAGAGAAGAGAAGAGAAGAGAAGAGAAGAGAAGAGAAGAGAAGAGAAGAGAAGAGAAGAGAAGAGAAGAGAAGAGAAGAGAAGAGAAGAGAAGAGAAGAGAAGAGAAGAGAGGAGAGGAGAGGAGAAGAGAGGAGAGGAGAGGAGAGGAGAGGAGAGGAGAGGAGAGGAGAGATGAGGAGAGGAAAGATGATGAGAGGAGAGGAAAGATGAGGAGAGGAGAGAGGAGGCGAGGGGAGAGGAGAAGAGAGGAGAAGAGGACTACCAATGTTACTCCTTCCCGGTCATCCTTTCTTTCTCCATCTCATTCTCTTTCTCTCCCACCCATCTCACGTTTTTTTATTTCGATCTCTCTCTCTCTTTATTTATTTCTGTTCCTTCCTTCCAGTGATGATAGGGATGATCTCTGTGCACCTTAGGTTGGAGTAGTATGTATTTTCCTCTGAGGCATAAAAGTGTTGCATTAATAATATGTGTGTGTGTGTGTGTGTGTGTGTGTGTGTGTGTGTGTGTGTGTGTGTGTGTGTGTGTGTGTGTGTGTGTGTGTGTATGTGTGTGTGTGTGTGTGTGTGTGTGTGTGTGTGTGTGTGTGTGTGTGTGTGTGTGTGTGTGTGTGTGTGTGTGTGTATTGTGTGTATTGTGTGTGTGTGAGAAAGGGGGTTATTTTATGAATGTCTTGAGGTTTTATTTCCCTGCTGTGTGGTTTTAGTTGAGGTGTAACATCAAGTCCCTTGATGCTCTATGATAATTGGGGATCTAATACGGTCTCTATTGATCGATTTATGATAAAGAAAAGCAGGGTGTCCCAATTGGGGACCTTACGGCTTAACAGGTTTTAAGGAACGTGCTCAGTGTTTGAGGTAAAGTTGTTTGTTGTTTGTGTCAAAGAATATATGCGTGTGTGTGTGTGTGTGTGTGTGTGTGTGTGTGTGTGTGTGTGTGTGTGTGTGTGTGTGTGTGTGTGTGTGTGTGTGTGTGTGTGTGTGTGTGTGTGTGTGTGTGTGTGTGTGTGTGTGTGTGTGTGTGTGCGTGCGTGTGCGTGTGTGTGTGTGTCTGACTGCACTTTATTGTCATCAGTATCGGTGAAAGCAGCACTGAGGCAGCAAATTAAGCAATCTGTTCCCTTGGATGAAGATAACAGGAGCGATTTTGGCAATCTGAAGTGGACAAGCCACACCTCTTGCTTGGCCTTCTGAGACGTCAATTAAACTCCTTCCGACTCTTTATTGCTCATGTTCATGACTTGATGTGGGTGGTGGATTACCCTGGGTAGAAGAGCAATCTCTCTCTCTCTCTCTCTCTCTCTCTCTCTCTCTCTCTCTCTCTCTCTCTCTCTCTCTCTCTCTCCCTCCTGCCCAATATGCACCAATACCAATTTTAAAAAAGCGCAGCTTTTTCTGATGCTATGCCTGTGCAAATAGATCTGAAACACAGTTTGCTATTCACAAAGCAAGCGCAACGGGTAAAGGTACAGGTATCTGTCTGTACCGAACCGAACCATTTCAGTGTGTACCGTACTGTACCAAACGGCTGTGTAGTGCAGGGGTTCCCAAAGTGGGGGTCGCGACCCGGTTGCGAGCCGCCGTGGGGGGGTCGGCAGATGATTTTTTCAGTCATGCCTCAGGGCAGCTCTGGCTGCAATTGTAGCTTACCACCACCGGTATGACTGTGTATGAACGAATAATGGACTCTGTGAAGCGCTCTGAGTCAGAGAAGAGCGCTATATAAATCCAATCCATTATTATTATTATTTATTATTATCACAAACACTGGCATTTAAAGGGTACAAATAAAACAATTCCTGCACCAGAATGCAGGAAATTAAGTCTTTGTAACACAAAATGTCCTGGTAGGGGACCCCCGCTTAAAAAGTGGCCTGACTGGGGCTATATTTCGCACTATATTTCCTTGCCTGAATGATTTCCCCAGTCCGGCCCTGGTTAAAAGCCTCCAATGCTTATTAGTTTGTGTGCGTTTGAACGTTTGCATGTTTCAACCATACATTTCCATTTATATAAAAAAAATAAAAAATTAAATCTCTCTCTCTCTCTCTCTCTCTCTCTCTCTCTCTCTCTCTCTCTCTCTCTCTCTCTCTCTCTCTCTCTCTCTCTCTCTCTCTCTCTCTCTCTCTCTCTCTCTCTCTCTCTCTCATCTCATCAGCTCACTCCCTTCTCTCCCTCCCCTCAGTTAAATTCAATAAGTCTGGCCAGGACGCGTCAATACTTTTACCAACGGATTTCCAGTCCCGCGTGCGCGTTCTGCGATCTGATTGGCCACTGACGTTTCTGGTCGTGTGACATGTGCGGCCAATCGTGTGACGCCTGTTTCTTTCACCGGTTAAGCTTAGGCACTCTTTCGAAGTTGGTTAAGGTTAGAGTTTGTCTTAGAGCAGGGCGATAGAACACCAGCCCTGATTCCAAACTCTAACCTTAACCAACTTCGAAAGAGTCGCCTAAGCTTAACCAGTGATAAAGTAGGCGTTAGGTAGTTTGCATGCTGTTCGAGGCGGAAATGGGCAAAGACACAGGCGTCACGCGATTGGGCGCACATGTCACATAACCAGAAACATCAGTGGCCAATCAGATCGCACCAGAAACGTCAGTGGCCAATCAGATCACAGTACGCCAACGCGGAACTGGAAATCCCTTGGTAAAAAAATAGACGCGGCCGGGACCCGTAGGTGGCTGAGGTCAGGAGGGAACTTGCAGGCTTGTGAAGAGCCTGCTGCTGCTGTGGGTGGTGGTTCTGTCTGGCAGTAGCTCCCTCCTCTGCTGCTGCTGTGGGTGGTGGTTCTGTCTGGCAGTAGCCCCCTCCTCTGCTGGTGATGTGGGTGGTGGGTCTGGCAGTAGCTCCCTCCTCTGCTGGTGATGTGGGTGGTGTGTCTGGCAGTAGCTCCCTCCTCTGCTGGTGATGTGGGTGGTGGGTCTGTCTGGCAGTAGCCCCCTCCTCTGCTGGTGATGTGGGTGGTGTGTCTGTCTGGCAGTAGCTCCCTCCTCTGCTGGTGATGTGGGTGGTGGGTCTGGCAGTAGCTCCCTCCTCTCCACCGTGGGCTGGGTTTGCTGTCAATGCCTCTCTTGGGAATAATGGTTATAATGGTTGCTTGTTGCCTCTTGTTGCCACTCTCACCTCACCACTCACTACCTCTCTAGAGGTGTAGCTGGAGCCACAGTCCGGATGAAGGTGTAACTGGAGCCAGTGAGGGGGTGGAGATGTAACTGGAGCCACAGTACAGGATGGAGGTGTAACTGGAGCCAGGGAGGGGGTGGAGATGTAACTGGAGCCACAGTACAGGATGGAGGTGTAACTGGAGCCAGGGAGGGGATGGAGGTGTAGCTGGAGCCAGGGAGGGGGTGGAGGTGTAACTGGAGCCAGGGAGGGGATGGAGGTGTAGCTGGAGCCAGGGAGGGGGTGGAGGTGTAGCTGGAGCCAGGGAGGGGGTGGAGGTGTAGCTGGAGCCAGGGAGGGGGTGGAGGTGTAGCTGGAGCCAGGGAGGGGGTGGAGGTGTAGCTGGAGCCAGGGAGGGGGGTGGAGGTGTAGCTGGAGCCAGGGAGGGGGTGGAGGTGTAGCTGGAGCCAGGGAGGGGATGGAGGTGTAACTGGAGCCAGGGAGGGGGTGGAGGTGTAGCTGGAGCCAGGGAGGGGGTAGAGGTGTAGCTGGAGCCAGGGAGGGGGTGGAGGTGTAGCTGGAGCCAGGGAGGGGGTGGAGGTGTAACTGGAGCCAGGGAGGGGGTGGAGGTGTAGCTGGAGCCAGGGAGGGGGTGGAGGTGTAGCTGGAGCCAGGGAGGGGGTGGAGGTGTAGCTGGAGCTAGGGTAGAGAATGGAGGTGTAGTTGGGGCCAGAGCAGGGGGTGGAGATGTAGTTGGGGCCAGGGTAAAAGATGGTGCTGTAGTTGGGGCCAGGGTAGGATATAGAGGTGTAGTTGGGGCCAGGGTAGGATATAGAGGTGTAGTTGGGGCCAGGGTAAAATATGGAGGTGTAGTTGGGGCTAGGGTAGGAGGTGGAGGTGTAGTTGGGGCCAGGGTAGGATATAGAGGTGTAGTTGGGGCCAGGGTAGGATATAGAGGTGTAGTTGGGGCCAGGGTAGAGGGTGGAGGTATAACTGTAGCCAGGGTAGGAGGTTGACGTATATAACTGTAGCCAGGGTAGGTGGTGGAGGTGTAGTTGGGGCCAGGGTAGGGGCTGGAGCTCTACACACTCTCTCTCTCTCCCCTCCCACTCTCAATCTCCCTCTCAATATCTCTCTTTTTCTCTCTCCTACTCCCACTCTTCCTGTTCATTTCATAACCACCCGTCATGGGTCCTACTAATCACCCCAAAGTACCAGAAAATACCCTAAAGTACCCCAAAATACCCCAAAGTCCCCCAAAATACCCCAAAGTATACCCCAAAACACCCCAAAGTACCCCAAAATACCCCCAAAGTATACCCCAAAATACCCCAAACTACCCTAAAATACCCCCAAAGTACCCCAAAATACCCCAAAGTATACCCCAAAATACCCCAAAGTACCCCAAAATACCCAAAAGTATACCCCAAAGTACCCTAAAATACCCCAAAGTACCCTGACGTACCCCGACGTACCCCGACGTACCCCAACATACCCCAAAGTACCCTGACGTACCCCGACGTACCCCAAAATACCCCACAGTACCCCAAAATACACCAAAGTACGCTAAAATACCCCAAAGTACCCCAAAATACCCCAAAGTACCAGAAAATACGCCAAAGGATCCCAAAATACCCCAAAGTATACCCCAAAATACCCCAAAGTACCAGAAAATACTCCAAAGTACCCCAAAATACCATAAAATACCACAAAGTACCCTAAAATACCGCAAAGTACCCCAAAATACCCCAAAGTATACCCCAAAATACCCCAAAGTACCAGTACATACCCCAAAGTACCCCAAAATACCCCAAAGTACCCCAAAGTATACCCTAAAATACCAAAAGTATCACGAAATACCCCAAAGAACCTCAAAGTTTCCCAAAGTATACCTCAATGTACCACAAAATACTGGCTCAGAGGTAGAGCAGGTCAACTAATGATCAATGGTCAATGGTTTGGTCATTGGTTTGAATCCCAGCTCCTTCTGTTCACATGCCGAAGTGTCCTTGGGCAAGACACTGAACCCCAAATTGCTCCCAATGAGTCTGGCTGCCATTGCTCTGTGAGTGCATGTGTGAATTGGTGAAGGAGAGGCAATTATAAAGCTCTTTGTGCAGGTAGGAAAGCGCTATATATGTGCAGTCCATTTCCCATTCCCAAAGTACCATATATTTTCAAAACAAATGTTTATTTTAATATATTATAATCTCCAAATGTAATAACATCTGTATTGAACACTGAACAAACAGTATAAAAGAAATGTTGATCAAATCTTTTTATTTTCAATTTTCAACAATAACAACACAACATCAACAACAATAATAACAGAACAGTATAAACAAATTTTACAAATTCCAGTAATGACGGAAGAAAAGAGACAACATGTTGTACATGACAACATAACAGGACATTCTAACTGTCATTACATTACATTCTGTGTCATCTTTAAAAAAAACATATAGAAAAAAATTTCAAAAACGAAATCAAATCTCTTTTGAGCATGCATGAACATATATACACTATTCAGTGAAGAAGACTTTCCAAGGCTTCCAACCAGAAAACGTGCAAACACTGAAGACAACCATGACACAACTAAGACAACAATTAAAGTCAATGACAAAAGGAAGTGTGACCCTGACCTCCAAGACAACATGGTTAACACAATGGGGACCGGCCACGTATAAATACGTGTTTCTAATCCATGCGTTGTGGACCAGAGGCACGTATATAGCCGTGGCAAGTTGTTATTGTTTTATTCCATAATAACCGGATCAAGATCCCGGATCGACTCTGCAGATCTACCCGCCTCTGTGGAATCGGCAACATGCAATACCGGCCAGATCCTCTTAGAGGCGCCATCGCTCCACTGCAGTATCATTGTAGGCGAATGAAATTTTAAATTTTTTTACCCTCCAACGGAGTATCATATTACCCTGATCCGAAACAAACATCATGCACCGTGTATTACGTTTCGAATAGCAGATTTCACCATGGAATAAGAGGATTTATCATCAACCAATGGACATATCGATCTACCATATGCCGATCGATAACGGGGAAATGCTGCCGGGTGTTACGTTCTGGACACCGACTGAGGTCGGTGACCACCCACATTCCTGGCATATGTCACTGGGCTTGTCACCTGTCCTTTCCCTGTCAATTAGTGCTGTCACTTAGGGGTGGTTCCTGATTGGTTGTCACAGGGGTGTGTGTGGAATGTTGGTATTTGGTGTCTATGTAACCTACCTGTCTTCTGCTTGTTCATTGTCAGGTCTTCACTAATTGCGTTCGGGGATAACGCGGACGGTTCAACTCTGGACCTCCAATAAGCTCCTATTTACCTTATTCCTGCCTATGCTATTTAGCATTTGTCTCTCTTAGAATTTACTCTGTGTTCTTACTATTAAAGTCGAACCTGTTCAAGAGTAAACACTCTCAGTCTCTGTGATTGCCTTCACCCATTGGAATTCACCTACCTCCATTCCTGACAGAAGACCTGACCATCAGAGTTCCATGGAGGCCATCATGGAGATGCTCCAGGCGCAGGGAGCGGCCCAGACACGGATGGAAGAACATCAACAGCTGGTCAGCGCCGAGTTAGTCCGACTCAACGGGATCGTCGGCTCATCCCAAGCGGTGGCGCAGTCGGCGTTGGCCACAGCCCGACAAGCCCAAGAAGGAGTGGCTGGTGTTCAGTCGGCGACGGGAGAAGCAGCGGTCCACGCAGAGGAGAGTCGGGGGGTGTTCGGGGTCCAGGAACGGTCCCACGAGCCACGACTGCAGGCGCCCGCTCGCTATGATGGATCACCGGATGGTTGTCGGGAATTCATCACTCAGTGTCTACTCGTTTTCCGGCTGCAACCACGATCATTTCCATCGGAGACAGCACAGGTAGCGTATATTATCACACTGCTCACCGGTCAAGCTCTCTCCTGGGCTACGGCGGAATTAGAGGCGGGAGCGATAATCTGCAACAGTCTGGACGCCTTTACCCGGGAGTTGAGAAGAGTATTCGATACTTCCCGGGTACTCTCGATCTTCGAGGCTGGCGGTCGTCTTCTCGACTGCCGGCAGGGCCTCCGCACGGTCGCAGCTTACGCTATCAATTTTCGGATCTTGGCTCGGGAGACAGCTTGGGCGGAGAACGTCTGCGTGGTTCTGTTCGTCAGGGGACTCTCAGCGCGGATGCGAGATGCGCTCTCCGCGCGTGAGATCCCCGAGCAGCTGGAAGTGCTGATCAACACCGCCATCAAGATGGACAATCGGCACCAGGAGAGGGAGAAGGAGCGTGTCAACAACACCCAGGTATGTTTTCCTTCTTCTCCTGGTGTTGATACTTCCATGCATTATACGAGTGGGCCACTGGGTGATGAATCCATGCAGCTTGGAGCGCTGTCGCTCTCGGACGACGAGAGGCAGCGCTTCATCAAAGAGCGACGCTGCTTCCGGTGCGGTCACACCGGTCACCGCTTCGGCAGCTGTTGGGTCCAGGCTGTATCGGCTCGGCGCCAGTCGGGAATAGAAGGTGCGCCGTCAGGCTTCGAGAAAGCGCCAGCAGGTGGGCTCATTCCTGCCAAACCCACTGATTCACGTACATTTTTTGAGGTGGCGATCAACTGTGGGGGTGACATTAGGGGAACTAAGGCTCTCATTGACTCAGGGGCGGCGGGCAATTTTATTCACGTGGGATTGGTGAAGGAGTGGGGAGCCCCAGTGGAGGATTTAGGGGTTCCCTTACCGGTTTACGCCCTGGACGGTCGGCACCTGGGCAGTGGGAGCGTCACCCAGCGCACGGTTCCATTACACATCCGGGTGGCGGGTGGGGAGTGGGAATGGGTTCAATTTTTTGTCATCTTTTCCCCCTATTCTGTCATGGTGTTGGGTCATCCCTGGTTGTCGTCATGTGTTCATATCATTAATTGGAGCACGGGCGAACTCTCAACGGCGGCCGATGTCAAGTCGATCGTCAGCGGGAGTTTGCCCAAACCCTTGTCTTCCCCCCCCTCTTCCCTTTTGTCTCCTCCCTCTTTCTCCATGATGGTGGGGAGCATGGCAGATTCTGATCTACCCTCTAATCCCGATTTGATAGGGGTGCCTGAGATCTATTGGGACCTGGCGGACGTTTTTAGCAAGACGCGTGCTAAAGCACTTCCGCCTCATAGATCATACGACTGTCCCATTAATCTTCTACCCGGTACCTCCCCGCCTCGCGGGCGAATGTTCTCTCTCTCACGCCCCGAAACCTTGGCCATGAACACCTACATAGAGGAGGCATTGCTTCCGGGGCACATACGCCCGTCCACTTCCTCTGCCGGCGCTGGCTTCTTCTTTGTTGATAAGAAAGATGGGGATCAGCGCCCATGCATTGATTATAGGGGATTGAATGATGTTTCCATCAAGAACCGATATCCTTTACCTCTCATGGACACGGCCTTTGAGTGCTTACAGGGGGGGCAGGTCTTTTCTAAACTTGACTTACGTAATGCATACAATCTGGTCAGGATTAGAGAGGGAGACGAGTGGAAGACTGCATTTAACACACCCAATGGGCACTATGAGTATTTGGTCATGCCCTTTGGTTTGGCTAATGCTCCGGAGGTCTTCCAAGCCCTGGTTAACGACGTGCTGCAAGACTTGATTGGGGTGTCGGTGTTTGTCTACTTAGATGATATCCTGATTTTTTCTCGCGATATGGTGCAACACCAAATGCACGTTCGGGAGGTGCTAGACCGTCTCCTCAAGCATCAACTATTCGTTAAGGCTGAGAAGTGTGTGTTTCACACGGACACCGTGTCCTTCCTGGGCTTTGTGTTGACGAAGGGCGATCTGCGCATGGATCCAGCCAAGGTGAGTGCAGTTTTGGACTGGCCACGGCCTTCGTCGCTCAAGGGGTTACAACGGTTTTTGGGCTTTGCACATTTTTACAGGCGCTTTATTCGCAACTTTAGCGCCTTAGCGCCTTAGCCAATCCATTAACAGCTCTCACTAAGGCCTCTCTCCCTGGCTTTGAGCCTAGGGCTGAGTCGGCCTTCTGTGATCTTAAACGTTGTTTTACATCCGCTCCTGTATTGATCCGCCATGACGCAGAGGTTCCGTTCATTGTGGAGGTGGATGCCTCTGACATCGCGGTGGGGGGGGTGCTCTCTCAGAGATGCTTAAAGGATGGGAAAGTGCACCCGTGTGCTTTTTTTTCTCGCCGTCTGTCACCAGCCGAGCGTAATTACGACGTGGGTAATCGGGAGTTATTGGCGATCAAATTGGCACTGGAGGAGTGGAGACATTGGTTAGAGGGGGCGACACATCCTTTCATTGTTTGGACTGATCATAAGAACTTGGCTTACATCCAAGGGGCTAAACGCCTTAACGCTCGCCAGGCCTATAGACCCGGCTCCAAGAATATCAAACCTGACGCTTTGTCGCGCCAGTTTGATCTTCCTGGTCGGGAGGAGCAGCCCCATCCCATTATTCCACCGGCCTTGATTTTGGCACCCGTGTCTTGGGGCATAGAGAGGGTGGTAAGGTCGGCGCTAACGCGGGAGCCCGATCCAGGTGGGGGTCCTCCGGGACGGTCGTATGTTCCCAAGGTGGCGCGCTCACGCTTGCTACAGTGGGCACATGCGTCATCCCTCACCAGCCACCCAGGGGCAACCAGGACCCTGGAATTTATCCGTAGGAGGTTCTGGTGGCCGACAGTGGAGGGGGATACGCGTTCCTTTGTGGCGGCCTGTCCGGTGTGCGCACGTAGTAAGACCTCTCGACGGGCACCGGCGGGTCTCCTCCGACCACTTCCTATTCCTAAACGACCCTATATCTCTGGACTTTATTTCTGGTCTTCCCCTTTCGGACGGGTTCACCACCATTTTGGTGGTGGTGGATCGGTTCTCTAAGGCGGCTCACTTTGTCCCTCTCCCCAAGCTTCCATCGGCCCGGGAGACTGCTGATTTAGTTATATAGCATGTCTTTCGGGTCCACAGGCTGCCAGTGGATATCGTGTTGGACCGGGGTCCTCAGTTCGCCTCCAGGTTCTGGAAGGCGTTTGCCGCCGGCCTCGGCGCCTCTGTCAGTCTGTCGTCTGGGTTCCATCCGCAGTCGAACGGGCAGACGGAGCGGGTCAACCAGGATTGGAGGGGGTCTTGAGATGTTACGTTGCCGGTAGTCCGGCAACGTGGAGTAGGAGGTTGGCTTGGGCTGAGTATGCGCATAATACCCTTCTCTCCTCTTCTACCGGTATGTCTCCCTTTCAGTGCCAGTATGGTTTTCAACCTCCTCTGTTTCCCGAGCAGGAGCAGGAGGCGGAGGTGCCCTCGGCCCAGGCACATGTGGCTCGCTGTCGCAGGACGTGGAAACAGGTTCGGAAGGCGCTACAGAAGGTTTCGGTTAGTACCCAACGGCAAGCTAACCGTAAGCGTCGTCCGGCTCCGGTTTACCGTCCAGGGCAGCGGGTTTGGCTTTCCACCCGGGATCTCCCTCTCCGGGTGGAATCCAAGAAGCTGGCTCCTCGCTTTATAGGACCATTTAAAGTGATTCATCGGGTTAATCCAGTGGCTTACAAGCTACGACTTCCGAGCTCTATGAGGGTTCATCCGACGTTTCATGTGTCCCTGTTGAAGCCATTCCTCTCATCGCCCTTGGCCCTGCCACTGCCTGTGGTTCCTCCGCCCCGGTTTATTGGCGGTCAACCCATTTACACGGTGCGGAGGATAATGGGTTGTAGGCGGAGGGGTAGGGGGTTTCAGTTCTTGGTGGATTGGGAGGGGTACGGGATAGAAGAGCGTTCTTGGGTGCCTCAAAGGGATATTTTAGATCCCAGCCTGATCGTTGATTTCCGGCGGCTGAATCCCGAGGCCCCTAGGTGAACGTCTGGTGCCGTTCGTCGGGGGAGGGTACTGTTACGTTCTGGACACCGACTGAGGTCGGTGACCACCCACATTCCTGGCATATGTCACTGGGCTTGTCACCTGTCCTTTCCCTGTCAATTAGTGCTGTCACTTAGGGGTGGTTCCTGATTGGTTGTCACGGGGGTGTGTGTGGAATGTTGGTATTTGGTGTCTATGTAACCTACCTGTCTTCTGCTTGTTCATTGTCAGGTCTTCACTAATTGCGTTCGGGGATAACGCGGACGGTTCAACTCTGGACCTCCAATAAGCTCCTATTTACCTTATTCCTGCCTACGCTATTTAGCATTTGTCTCTCTTAGAATTCACTTTGTGTTCTTACTATTAAAGTCGAACCTGTTCAAGAGTAAACACTCTCCGTCTCTGTGATTGCCTTCACCCATTGGAATTCACCTACCTCCATTCCTGACAGCCGGGTATCACACGGGCTGACGGTAAGACATTTATCACCTAATTTATAGCCGGATCGGAGCTTGCTGTGCAACGCTAGCAATCGATCTGTGAATGTGGCTACTTACACGGACGCTGTATTGGTAATCAATAATACTAATCGACATCCCCCGCCGCCCCCCTTTCATCTATAGATGCTCTGGGATAGTCCGGATCATAAGCAGTTTATGTTATTTCATTAGCATATATA
The DNA here is from genome assembly GCF_963971535.1 of Notolepis coatsorum. Taxonomy (NCBI): domain Eukaryota; kingdom Metazoa; phylum Chordata; class Actinopteri; order Aulopiformes; family Paralepididae; genus Notolepis; species Notolepis coatsorum. The sequence goes on along the minus strand of NC_140165.1, from coordinate 217,509,574 downwards.
ACGGAAATGCCATTGAATATAGCGTTAGTAGCCTTTAGCTCTATAACTAGCTTTCCAGAAAATAGATGATACGAAATCTGCGATAAAGCTTATATTCACGGCGCTATAAAATGACAACCTACAGATGGATTTTTTTTCCCTTTAAGCCATTCTGAAGGGACGGTTTATGCACTCAATTGACAATGAGAATGGACAGATAGCAACACTATAAAGTATAGATATAGCTGTTAGAAAACGTACATGTTTGTTTACATTCCACGATCCTCTAACCACTAATTAGACTAAGCCCATCGGTCGTCAAAGTGTTAACTTAAACAATTTCAGACAAGATGATGACGCAACAATTCACTTTTCTCTGGAGACTTTCCCAGGCTTCCAAACAGAAATTATTGTTGAAAATTTTAAATAAAAAAGATTTGATAAAAAAAATAATGTATACTGTTCAGTGTTCAATACAGATGTTATTAAATTTGGAGATTATAATATATTAAAATAAACATTTGTTTTGAAAATATGTGGTACTTTGGGAATGGGAAATGGACTGCACATATATAGCGCTTTCCTACCTGCACAAAGAGCTTTATAATTGCCTGTCCTTAACGAATTCACACATGCACTCACAGAGCAATGGCAGCCAGACTCATTTGGAGCAATTTGGGGTTTAGTGTCTTGCCCAAGGACACTTCGGCATGTGAACAGAAGGAGCTGGGATTAAAACCAATGACCAAACCATTGACCATATGATCATTAGTTGACCTGCTCTACCTCTGAGCCAGTATTTTGTGGTACATTGAGGTATACTTTGGGGAACTTGGAGGTTCTTTGGGGTATTTCGTGATACTTTTGGTATTTTAGGGTATACTTTGGGGTACTTTGAGGTATTTTCTGGTACTTTGGGGTATTTTGGGGTATACTTTGGAGTATTTTGGAGTACTTTGGGGTATTTTCTGGTACTTTGGGGTATTTTGGGGTATACTTTGGGGTATTTGGGGGTACTTTGGGGTATTTTGGGGTATTTTGGTGTATATTTTGGGGTACTTTGGGGTATTTTGGGGTATTTTAGGGTACTTTGGGGTATTTTGGGGTACTTTGGGGTATTTTCTGGTACTTTGGGGTATTTTGGGGTATACTTTGGGGTATTTTGGGGTACTTTGGGGTATTTTCTGGTACTTTGGGGTATTTTGGGGTATATTTTGGGGTACTTTGGGGTATTTTGAGGTATTTTCTGGTACTTTGGGGTATTTTGGGGTATACTTTGGAGTATTTTGGAGTACTTTGGGGTATTTTCTGGTACTTTGGGGTATTTTGGGGTATACTTTGGGGTATTTGGGGGTACTTTGGGGTATTTTGGGGTATTTTGGTGTATATTTTGGGGTACTTTGGGGTATTTTGGGGTATTTTAGGGTACTTTGGGGTATTTTGGGGTACTTTGGGGTATTTTCTGGTACTTTGGGGTATTTTGGGGTATATTTTGGGGTACTTTGGGGTACTTTGAGGTATTTTCTGGTACTTTGGGGTATTTTGGGGTATACTTTGGAGTATTTTGGAGTACTTTGGGGTATTTTCTGGTACTTTGGGGTATTTTGGGGTATACTTTGGGGTATTTGGGGGTACTTTGGGGTATTTTGGGGTATTTTGGTGTATATTTTGGGGTACTTTGGGGTATTTTGGGGTATTTTAGGGTACTTTGGGGTATTTTGGGGTACTTTGGGGTATTTTCTGGTACTTTGGGGTATTTTGGGGTATACTTTGGGGTATTTTGGGGTACTTTGGGGTATTTTCTGGTACTTTGGGGTATTTTGGGGTATATTTTGGGGTACTTTGGGGTATTTCGGGGTATTTTGGGGTATTTTGGGGTATTTTGGGGTATTTTAGGGTATTTTAGGGTATTTTTGGGTACTTTGGGGTATTTTCTGGTACTTTGGGGTATACTTTGGGGTATTTTGGGGTACTTTGAGGTATTCTGGGGTATTTTAGGGTACTTTGGGGTATTTTGGGGTATTTTCTGGTACTTTGGGGTATTCAGACCTGGGAGAGAAAACACCACAGCACTCCCAAGTCAGGTCAGACCTGGGAGAGAGAACACCACAGACATGGTGTGTGAACATTGGTCCCCTACCTCCTGACATTGGTCCCCTACCTCCTGACATTGGTTCCCTACCTCCCTCTAGTGGCCAGACTAGCCTGATGGTACAGGCGGCCATCTTGTTTTGGTTCCAAGTTATAGAATTAGTTTCTAATTATTTGTTATCTTGGGCCATCCCTGTCTGTGTGTGATGTCGTCTCCCTGTCTGGATGTTATGTGTGATTATGTCTTCTGTGTTTCGGTTAGTTTATTCATAGTGTGTGTTGATTTTGTATTCTAGGTTTGCCTGGCTTCTACCAGGTGTTGCTCGTCACAATTAGTGGGTGTATTTAAGTGTGGATTTGTCATCACCTCCTCGTGGCGTCATTGTCTCCTCTACCCTCACTCTTGCTTGTACCTTGCCCGTCGTGCCTCTTCGTTCCTTGTGTCTTGTAAGTAGCTTATGCATTCCGTTTTCGATTCATCTTTGTTTCCCCGTGTCCTTCAGTGTTTTGTATTGTTTCGTCGTCCCAGTAAAGACTGTATATATTTCCACGTATCCTGCCGTCTCTGCCTCCTCTCTTCCCTGTCTGCAAATTGCGTTCTCACCCTCACAGCACCCAAATCGTAACAGAATGACGCCACCATTAAAGAACGCAGCAGAAAGGGTGGCCGATACCATGACGATCATCCGGAGCCTGATGGACGGTGATATGCAGCATTACTCACCTGCCAAGTGGGTGTTCCTGCTCCGGATGATCGACAGGGTCGCCACGGAGAGTCCGACACAGGAGCCAGCGATGCGGGAGATGGCCGAACGTGTTGCTCCCCTCATGGATGAGTATAAGCTGATGGCTAAGGTAGCTAGCCTGCCGACTAGTATCAGGTTCACAGTCAGCCTAGAGCCCCCCACCGCCGTTGAGGCTGCTCAGATGTCCATCGCTGATCAGATGTCCATAGCTGGCACAGCCCCGTCCGTTAGCTTCGCTCCTATAGCTAACCAGACGTCCCCAGCTAGCACAGCTCCGCCTATTAGCATCACTCCTATAGCTAACCAGACGTCCCCAGCTAACACAGCTCCGCCCGTTATCTCCGCTCCTATAGCTAACCAGACGTCCACAGCTAACACAGCTCCGCCCATTAGCTCCACTCCTATAGCTAACCAGACGTCCCCAGCTAACACAGCTCCGCCCGTTAGCTCCGCTCCTATAGCTAACCAGACGTCCCCAGCTAGCACAGTTCCGCCTGTTAGCTCCGCTCCTATAGCTAAACAGACGTCCCCAGCTAACACAGCTCCGCCCGTTAGCTCCGCTCCTATAGCTAACCAGACGTCCACAGCTAGCACAGCTCCGCCCGTTAGCTCCGCTCCTATAGCTAACCAGACGTCCACAGCTAACACAGCTCCGCCCATTAGCTCCGCTCCTATAGCTAACCAGACGTCCCCAGCTAACACAGCTCCGCCCGTTAGCTTCGCTCCTATAGCCAACCAGACGTCCTCAACTAGCCTTTCCCCCACAGTGAGTCCAGACCCCACAGTTAGCCTAGCCCCAGAGGCTAGTATTGCTAACAAGGCCTCCACAGCTGGTCCAGCTTCAACGCTCGGCTTAGTCTCTACACCTGGTCCGGCTGCAACGCCGGCTGCCACCGCTCCCCTTCCGGCCTCCACACCCAGCCCAGCCTCTACACTGGGTCCAGACTCCTCATCCCCGGATCCTACACCACGCCCGGCCTCTACACCTGGTCCGGCTGCTGTGCCGGCTCCCGGCTCCTAGACTGATCCTGGCTCCCCGTCTGGTCCAGCTCTGCGTCGTGATCGGCGTCCTGGTCCTCTCCGTCGTCTTCGCCGTGGTCTGCGTGGGATCCTGCTCCGGGGGTTGTTGCCGCCGCACCTCCGTTCCGGCTCTCCTGAACTGTCTGCAAATTGCGTTCTCATCCTCACAGCACCCAAATCGTAACAATTTGGGGTATTTTAGGGTACTTTGGGGTATTTTGGGGTACTTTGGGGTATTTTCTGGTACTTTGGGGTATTTTGGGTATACTTTGGGGTACTTTGGGGTATTTTAGGGTATGTTGGGGTATTTTGGGGTACTTTGGGGTATTTTGGGGTATTTTCTGGTACTTTGGGGTATACTTTGGGGTATGGTATGGTATGGTATGGTATGGTTTATTTCTTAATCCCGGAGGGGAAACATGATTTTCCACCAGAGCGAATACACATATACAAACATGAAAGACACAGTTACATGATACAATACACTACAGGATACACAACACAATAGGAGAGCCTCTTAACACAGTGCTATCGGTGTTCTTAATATTTTTTCTAAATCGCTCAGTAGAGCATTGAGGCAACAGCAATCTGTTACTAAATGAGCTTCACAGAGCATTGAAAATACTAAACAATGGGTGGCCTACAAAAGATAAAATGGTGTTCAGTTTAGTCCTGGTTTGCTTGACTATGGTGATCTCCAGGGAATCAGGAGGAAGGCCAATCACTGAGCCAGCCTTTTTGATGATTTTATTTATACGGTTTTTGTCCGAAACAGTGATGCTGCCCCTCCCAGCAGAGAACAGCATTTTTTTTTTGGGGTACTTTGGGGTATTTTGGGATACTTTAGGGTATTTTCTGGTACTGTGGGGTGATTAGTAGGACCCCCTGTCATCTTTACCATCATACCTGATCACTGCAGTTAATATAGTTAATACTAAAACATGGTGACAGAACCTAGCCGGCAAAGTATTGTGAGCAGCAACAGTTCTGCGGAAGGGAAGAGATTGTTACCATACTACAGATGCATCTTTTCAGAATCAGGTCCCTTCTGCCACTCCTGTCACTCCGATGTCACTTTAGAACTAGCACTAGGTGTACATTTTCTGCAGTAAACAAAGCGAGGATACTTAACTTAAGTTAATTTTCAGCAGTAAACAAAGCGAGGGTACTTAACTTAAGTGCTTCCCCAGGGAGGGGGTCGGGGGCTACTGCCCTCAGACCCCCAAGATAATTTTTATATGGGCAGTCTGACTTGGGCTACTGTACCATATATTAGTGTTGCAATGCATGATAAATAAACAGTGAAAAAAGCTAAGAAATTGGATGGGGCTGGGACATTTGGGACGAATAAAAATGTAAGATGAAAATCTCCCCAGCTTGTGGCAGGCAGTGGAGGTGTGAAATCCAGAACAATAGGAGTCACAAAGTGGAGTGGTGGAGTAGTGGTAGAGTAGCAGTAAATGCTGGACTTCTAAGGGCTTCTACTGTAGCAAGGCTTGACATTAACTTTTTGGCTCACTAGCCACTGTGGCTAGTGGTTTTCCAAAGTCACTAGCCACTCAGCATTTTCACCAGCCAAAAATCACCACACTAAATAATTTGTTCATCAATACGTTCCCATTGTATAGCGTGATGATGAATATGTTTAAAATCAAAATACATATGATCGGTATCATGTTCCACCATGAATGCATGAAAGGGGGGGGGGCCGGGGACGTTGTTTCTGATTATTGATTACCAATAACGGCATTCGTTATTGTAGCATCATACACTGATGTGTCATGATGTCATGATGTCATGTATGTTGTGTATGTTATAAATGTCACTATAGATTGAAAATGGAGGACCCTGATGTAAACAAGACAAACGTCTTTCTCTGGTCTGCATCCCCTTAACAATTGTGTGTATTGAGCCGTACTGTATTGTACCCATTCTGCAATCTGTTAAATAAAGTTTTCATTCATTCATCGGCTGGTTGGCTATGCTAACAAGGCCTGATCAGCATGAAATCTACGTGAAATCGTTCTTACCTGTGGCCGGTTGGATCCCAAAAAGGATTTCCCAGTTATTGATCGCCATCTGGTAGATTGATATGTCCATTGGCTGATGCTATATTCCTTTACTGCATACTGAATTTGGCGTCGCAAAAGGTATTCCATGCGAACTGATGAAGGCATAGCTTCCCGCCAACAGAAAAAGTAGGCCTGAATGAAAAAAATTTACATCCGGTCTGAAAACAAGGAGTACGCAATTCTCGAGACAGCACCACTACCAGGATCTGGCCGGTAATGCACTTTTCCGAATTGTTGTGGGAGTTGTAGTATTATGTAGTATCACTTGGATTGACTTAATTAATGCTGGTGCCTTTTGTAGTCTACAATGTATTTTTTTTCAAAGAAAAAAAGTCACCGGCCACTGTGGCTGGTAGAATGACGGAGTTACCGACCACAGCCGAATTCTACCAGCATTTGGCCGGTGGCCGGTGTTAATGTCAAGACCTGCATACTAGCATAAGCGCTAGCTATTACGTTTCCCGCAACATGGAAGGATTAAGACCACCACAAACATTGTGCCTGTACTCAAGTAATCTTTCACAGACATGGAAGACATGGAGGGACGAGTTTGTGCTCTATGCGGATTTATCAGTTGGCGGTGAAAATGAAAAGAAAAAAGTGCAACTTTTCTGCTATCTGGCTGGTGAGAGTGGCAGATAACTGTTTGATACGCTGATGGGTGATCGCTAAGGATACCTGGAAGTTAGCTGACATTATCAAACGGTTTGATGAACACCATTAATGAGACTGTGGAACATTATCATTTCTTTACAAGGGACCAAGGTGCCAGTGAAAATATGGACAGCTATGTCACAGAACTTAGTTAACGTTAAGAGACACACTCATTTAACTTCCATCGGACGACGCAATGGCGGTTAATATGTCTAGGTGTGACCGATCGTATGTTACTCCTAAACATCTTAGTGTTGATGCTGTGTGTTCATAGTGTATTATAAACATCTTAGTGTTGATGCTATGTGTTCATAGCTTATTATAAACATCTTAGTGTTGATGATGTGTGTTCATAGTGTATTATAAACATCTTAGTGTTGATGATGTGAGTTCATAGTGTATTAGTGTATTTTGGATGGCAGCAATCACATCCTGCACACTGTATTGAGGACTTCTCCTTGCTGGTGGCATTCTGAAATGGAAAACGTATAGATAGATAGATAGATAGATAGATAGATAGATAGATAGATAGATAGATAGATAGATAGATAGATAGATAGATAGATAGATAGATAGATAGATATAATACACATTGCTTATTATATTGCAGTAGGAATAACTATACTACTAGTACTAGCATCCACATTCTATTTACACATTCCACATTTACACATATTTACACCACAAAATAATGCATGCCCCATTCACCCAGACCCAAGGTGCCCCAATTTACACAGTTACATCTCTTTACACAAATGATCATACTAAAAGGATACATGCATTCACCAACATTCCTGAACATTCAAAACATGTTTCTGCCAGAACCAGAGCAAGTTAAATAAGTTAAAGTTATTTATTTTTAAAGTCATAAGATACAGTAGATACAGTTTGCTAAAGATAGAGTTTCAAATAATGATACCAGAAATAATGTATTAATTTATTAAATTCTGTGTTATGGTTTGTAACCGACCCCAATCGCACAACACAAGACAGGTATGATGGTTTGCCAAGAAACAGATATTTATTTAGAACAGGGAAAAAGGGCACTGTCCCTTTAAGGGAGAAAACACAAATACAGGAATATAATATGAGGGGAAGGTAAAGTGCCTTTAAGAGGCGGGCAGGAAAAGGGAACACTATGGGAAGGTAAGGGAACGCCTAAGGGAAGGTTAAGGGAACGCCTAGGGAACAGAGGAACTAGAGACTAGGAGAACTAGGGATAAGGAACTAGGTGGAACTAGAAGGGGAGAACTTGGGACCAGGAACTAGGTGGAACTAGAAGGGGAGAACTAGGGGCAGAGGGGACTGAGGCCCGCGGAGGCGGGCTGGGGAACAGGGAGGAACTGGGGACAGAGAACCGCGGAGGCGGGCTGGGGACAGGGAGGAACTGGGGACTGGTGGGAAAACATCTGGGCCGCTCTGCAGAACAGAGGAGAGGGTTAATATTCAAAGGGAACAAACAGAGCAGATGCAGAACAGTCCAAATAACAAAGTAACAAAGTAAATACTATCTTCGTGTGAATAAACACACAGTGGGAGATGAAATGTCCAAAATAATATCCACGAGAGAACAAAACAGAGTGGGAGATGAAATGTCCAAACTAATAACTAAGTGAGAACTAAAGGAGGCAATACGCTGGGGAACAGCAGCGGGACGAGGGCAAGGGGCATTACGCTGAGTGAGTGACATCACAATCAAAACTCACCCAGGCGTATGCGTAAAGGTACAGGGACAGCAGCGGGAACGGGGGCAAGAGGCATTACGCTGAGTGAGTGACATCACAATCAAAACTCACCCAGGCGTATGCGTAAAGGTACAGGGACAGCAGCGGGAACGGGGGCAAAAAGCATTACGCTGAGTGAGTGACATCTCAATCAAAACTCACCCAGGCGTATGCGTAAAGGTACAGGGACAGCAGCGGGAACGGGGGCAAGGGCACTACGCTGGGTGAGTGACATCACAATCAAAACTCACCCAGGCGTATGCGTAATGGTACAGGGACAGCAACGGGGCGAGGGCATCGCCACCGGGTGGCTGGCTGTCCGAGCCGAGGAACAGAGCGCTGGAACAGCGGCGATGGCGAGGGCGTCGTCCACCGGGTAGCCGCTGTCGGAGCCGAGGAACAGAGTGCTGGAACAACGGCGGTGGCGAGGATGTCGTCCACCGGGTAGCCGCTGTCGGAGCCGAGGAACAGAGCGCTGGAACAGCGGCGGTGGCGAGGATGTCGTCCACCGGGTAGCCGCTGTCGGAGCCGAGGAACAGAGTGCGCGCCACACCTTGGTGTGCGCGTCGGAACAGTGGCGGTGGCGAGGGTGTCGTCCACCGGGTAGCCGCTGTCGGAGCCGAGGAACAGAGTGCGCGCCAAACCTTGGTGTGCGCGTCGGAACAGTGGCGGTGGCGAGAGTGTCGTCCACCGGGTAGCCGCTGTCGGAGCCGAGGAACAGAGTGCGCGCCACACCTTGGTGTGCGCGTCGGAACAGTGGCGGTGGCGAGAGTGTCGTCCACCGGGTAGCCGCTGTCGGAGCCGAGGAACAGAGTGCGCGCCACACCTTGGTGTGCGCGTCGGAACCGAGAGACGCCTCGGGGTGCGTCTGCGAGGAGGAGTGTGCCAAGCACGAAGGTCTGGAAGATGCGCGTCGGCGCGCTGAGGTCTGGAGAGCGTGCCAAGCTCGAAAGTCTGGAAGATGCGCGTCTGTGCGCTGGTACGGAGGAGCGTGCCAAGCTCGAAGGTCTGGAAGATGCGCGTCAGTGCGCTGGTACGGAGGAGCGTGCCAAGCTCGAAGGTCTGGAAGATGCGCGTCTGTGCGCTGGTACGGAGGAGCGTGCCAAGCTCGAAGGTCTGAAGTGGAACACTGGAATACCTCCCGTAGAGGATTAGAGAGCGCAGTACAGTGTCTCCCTCCAGGCAAACGGCGGCAGGTGGCGAAGGCTTGAGCGCATCTGGCGCGCTGGTCTGGAGTGGAACACTGGAATACCTCCCGTAGAGAATTAGAGAGCGCAGTACAATGTCTCCCTCCAGGCAAACATCTCAAGGCTGGAGAGATCCATCTTACAGCATTGGTAGACCAGAGGATCTCCCGAAAGAGTCTAGATGTTAGAGAATATGACTCAGCATGAATACAACACGACCCCACGCCGAAACGAGGGGAAGCGCCCTGGTATTTAAAGCCCACCGGGGAACTAATTAGCCTGCCACCACAGGTGCGAGAGGATAATTGATAATAGTCCAGGTGTGGCCACTGAGAGTAAACGAGAGTAAAGAACGAGAGGGTGGGGGCTAGAGAGAGTGAGTGAGAAGGGAATTTCTAACAGTAGGCTTTAAAGAAACAGAGAAAAGGTGGTGAGCAGCGGGCAAAACCTCACAGTACCCCCCCCTCAACGGGAGCCACCCGGCGACCCAAAACAAATACAGACAGAGTGGCAGGGGGCAAAACAAGAGGTACTGGCCAAGCCAGCAGGGGAAGCCACCACAAGAGTGGGGCTAGCAAAAGAAACAGGGTCGCCGAGGGGTAACTAGGGTAGCAGAGGGGCAACTGGTCTAGAGGAACTGGGTCTAGAGAACTAGTCTAGCGAACTGGGCAAGAGAACTGGTCTAGAGGAACTGGTCTAGAGGAACTGGGTCTAGAGAACTGGTCTAGAGCAACTGGTCTAGAGGAACTGAGGGGCAAGCAGGGTAGCTAAGGGGTAACCATGGAAGCACCGGGAAAGGGCTAGCAGAGGGAAGGTTAGCTGCCAGGGCACTGATAGCTACAGGGCCTATGCTAGCTGTACTGCTACATCAACATAGAGGCTGCGCAAGCTGCCGGAGCCAGGCTAGCAGAGGGAAAGGGTAGCTGCCAGGGCACTGATAGCTACAGGGCCTATGCTAGCTGTACTGCTACATCAACATAGAGGCTGCGCTAGCTGCCGGAGCTAGGCTGGCAGACAGGGCTGGACCAGCATGAGAGCACAAGCTAGCTGGAAGGACAGTCCTAGCTGTGTGAGAAAAACTGACCTTGCTAGCTGAAAGGGCAGTCCTAGCAGTGGGATAAACTACACAAAAAAGTGGAGGCCATGCAGAGGGACCGGGTTAGCTGCTTGGGCCTGGCTAGCTACAGGGCCTATGCCAGCTGCAAGGCTGCATTAACATAGAGGCTGTGCTAACAGCCGGGGCCAAGCTAGCAGACCGGGGCCATGCAGAGGGAAAACTGGGTTAGCCGCCAGGGCATGGCTAGCTACAGGGGGGTCAAACAGGGCAAAACGGGAAGCAAACAGGGGAGCTAACCGGGGAGACTAACAAGCTAAACAGGGGAGTAACAGGCTAACAAGGGAGCTAAACAGGACTAACAGGGAAGCTAAACTGGGCAAACAGGGAAGCTAACAGGGCTAACAGGGGAGCTAGAGGGGAGACTAACAAGCTAACAGGGGAGCTAACAGGGCTAACAGGGGAGCTAGAGGGAACAAGAAAAAAAAAAGGCAAACTCAACATACACCGTCTGTGCTGGCTGGGGTCGTCGATTTGGTGGGGTCGTACTGTTATGGTTTGTAACCGACCCCAATCGCACAACACAAGACAGGTATGATGGTTTGCCAAGAAACAGATATTTATTTAGAACAGGGAAAAAGGGCACTGTCCCTTTAAGGGAGAAAACACAAATACAGGAATATAATATGAGGGGAAGGTAAAGTGCCTTTAAGAGGCGGGCAGGAAAAGGGAACACTATGGGAAGGTAAGGGAACGCCTAAGGGAAGGTTAAGGGAACGCCTAGGGAACAGAGGAACTAGAGACTAGGAGAACTAGGGATAAGGAACTAGGTGGAACTAGAAGGGGAGAACTTGGGACCAGGAACTAGGTGGAACTAGAAGGGGAGAACTAGGAGCAGAGGGGACTGAGGCCCGCGGAGGCGGGCTGGGGAACAGGGAGGAACTGGGGACAGAGAACCGCGGAGGCGGGCTGGGGACAGGGAGGAACTGGGGACTGGTGGGAAAACATCTGGGCCGCTCTGCAGAACAGAGGAGAGGGTTAATATTCAAAGGGAACAAACAGAGCAGATGCAGAACAGTCCAAATAACAAAGTAACAAAGTAAATACTATCTTCGTGTGAATAAACACACAGTGGGAGATGAAATGTCCAAAATAATATCCACGAGAGAACAAAACAGAGTGGGAGATGAAATGTCCAAACTAATAACTAAGTGAGAACTAAAGGAGGCAATACGCTGGGGAACAGCAGCGGGACGAGGGCAAGGGGCATTACGCTGAGTGAGTGACATCACAATCAAAACTCACCCAGGCGTATGCGTAAAGGTACAGGGACAGCAGCGGGAACGGGGGCAAGAGGCATTACGCTGAGTGAGTGACATCACAATCAAAACTCACCCAGGCGTATGCGTAAAGGTACAGGGACAGCAGCGGGAACGGGGGCAAAAAGCATTACGCTGAGTGAGTGACATCTCAATCAAAACTCACCCAGGCGTATGCGTAAAGGTACAGGGACAGCAGCGGGAACGGGGGCAAGGGCACTACGCTGGGTGAGTGACATCACAATCAAAACTCACCCAGGCGTATGCGTAATGGTACAGGGACAGCAACGGGGCGAGGGCATCGCCACCGGGTGGCTGGCTGTCCGAGCCGAGGAACAGAGCGCTGGAACAGCGGCGATGGCGAGGGCGTCGTCCACCGGGTAGCCGCTGTCGGAGCCGAGGAACAGAGTGCTGGAACAACGGCGGTGGCGAGGATGTCGTCCACCGGGTAGCCGCTGTCGGAGCCGAGGAACAGAGCGCTGGAACAGCGGCGGTGGCGAGGATGTCGTCCACCGGGTAGCCGCTGTCGGAGCCGAGGAACAGAGTGCGCGCCACACCTTGGTGTGCGCGTCGGAACAGTGGCGGTGGCGAGGGTGTCGTCCACCGGGTAGCCGCTGTCGGAGCCGAGGAACAGAGTGCGCGCCACACCTTGGTGTGCGCGTCGGAACAGTGGCGGTGGCGAGAGTGTCGTCCACCGGGTAGCCGCTGTCGGAGCCGAGGAACAGAGTGCGCGCCACACCTTGGTGTGCGCGTCGGAACCGAGAGACGCCTCGGGGTGCGTCTGCGAGGAGGAGTGTGCCAAGCACGAAGGTCTGGAAGATGCGCGTCGGCGCGCTGAGGTCTGGAGAGCGTGCCAAGCTCGAAAGTCTGTAAGATGCGCGTCTGTGCGCTGGTACGGAGGAGCGTGCCAAGCTCGAAGGTCTGGAAGATGCGCGTCAGTGCGCTGGTACGGAGGAGCGTGCCAAGCTCGAAGGTCTGGAAGATGCGCGTCTGTGCGCTGGTACGGAGGAGCGTGCCAAGCTCGAAGGTCTGAAGTGGAACACTGGAATACCTCCCGTAGAGGATTAGAGAGCGCAGTACAGTGTCTCCCTCCAGGCAAACGGCGGCAGGTGGCGAAGGCTTGAGCGCATCTGGCGCGCTGGTCTGGAGTGGAACACTGGAATACCTCCCGTAGAGAATTAGAGAGCGCAGTACAATGTCTCCCTCCAGGCAAACATCTCAAGGCTGGAGAGATCCATCTTACAGCATTGGTAGACCAGAGGATCTCCCGAAAGAGTCTAGATGTTAGAGAATATGACTCAGCATGAATACAACACGACCCCACGCCGAAACGAGGGGAAGCGCCCTGGTATTTAAAGCCCACCGGGGAACTAATTAGCCTGCCACCACAGGTGCGAGAGGATAATTGATAATAGTCCAGGTGTGGCCACTGAGAGTAAACGAGAGTAAAGAACGAGAGGGTGGGGGCTAGAGAGAGTGAGTGAGAAGGGAATTTCTAACAGTAGGCTTTAAAGAAACAGAGAAAAGGTGGTGAGCAGCGGGCAAAACCTCACATTCTGGCCATAACTCAAAATCTTAACAGAGAAAACACATTTAGAACGTGGCTATAGTGAATTATCAAAGACATTCTATTTATATTAGTATTTTCTTTCCGATATGTGAACATATGATAAGTGCAATGTTCCCGTGCACATGCTATTTTTACTACCACAAGGTTACACAAGGTTGTGTAATTGCAACAGAGACATAACAAGCTCAAAATCAAATGTGATGAATGTATTGTAGTGTATTTTTGATTGCTTATTAATGGTTATTAAACAGTAAACAGCACAGATTGATTATTAATGATTATTCAACATTATTATAGCATTATTTAGAATGGCTAGTTAACACTTTCAGTGCCACCAGGGGGCGCACGACTTAGTGCTTGAATGCCACCATCAGCGCCAATGTTAACGTTAATATCGCCTAATCTATGTTTTAAATTATGGCTATGTGTCTAATCTGCCCGTCGCTTATCAAAGAATCATTTTCCAGTCAGTGCTGTCAAGGCAGATTGGTTTTTTATCGCTTCATTTCCGTTTGAGAGCATTTTTAAAAGCACCCGTTTTGAGGTAAAAAACAGCCCATTCTGTGATAATCGCCTTATACTGGAATATTCCAGAACGTTGATATTTGTCTGCCTATTTATGAATCGTTTTCAAATAAACGCTAGATGATCAATAGTATACGTGCACGCACGCACATTCGAGGCGCGCGCTGATAATAGCCGTTTTCATTTCCTCATGGATTTTACAGTGAAACCGCTGGAGCACATATCAGAAAAAAGCTTATATCTTCATCAAAACTAGTCTGATTATCTTAACACTGATAACATAGATTCCTTACCTGACATCAGATGGTATCCAACTGGTATATTCCAATTCCTGATCACCATTCGAAAAAATCGATAAGTGTATAGATCTAACGTGTAGACAGTAGTAGAACTCATGATCCGCGGCACTCAGAGGATCCAGAATGGTAACCTGGTAACCCGGGCTGCATCAGTGGACTGGAATATTTTTTTTCCCCCATCCATTTTCATTGAGTCCATTCCAAAATCCCGGATGTCATCTGGGAGACAATAGGGGGCGCTTTTTTCACATCTGATCGCCGGCGGCCCTTGGGTAGGCTAGGGTAGGCTCGCGTGATGCAATATGATTTCAGATCGCTAAAAAATAAATAAATAAAAAATTCAGAGAAATCTCGTGAGTGGCTTTCAACGTAACTATCGTAAACCCGAGATTAGCCGTGAGTGGCACTGAAAGTGTTAAGAGCAAACCACTGATTAAGTTGGCACACACACACACACACTCACTCACACACACACCCTTTGCCTCACATGACCCCCGCCAGGAACCAGTTTTGTAAACCTGATTAATGACACACACACATTCATGTGTCCTCCAAGAGACCAATGTCTGAACCAGCACAGGACAAACTGTTTTTTTAGAGCAATTTTATCAAACACACACATCGTCCCAGATTGATGGATGACTCACACCCCCTCACACATCAGAAACCCACGCAGGCAGAGACCAAACCGGTTTACCTAGGTAGAGATGGCGAATCATATCACAGCATTTAGATTCGGTTTGGGCACATATAAATGACTCATCTTGACATTAGAAGACACATACGACAGGACAAGCTGTGTGTCAGAGAGATTTTGATATCCTGTGAATGCTTTGGAGAATTACCTTGTTGCTGTTTGCCAATAAAACACCCTCGGACCATTGCTCCACAAACCACTTGTTTCCAGCCTTTTCTTCTCCTCCGAACGGATCCAGAACCAAACCTGCCAAATTAAGTCACGTTAGTATTCCACAATAACTAAATATATACATGTTCTAGACATTGTAATAATCACAAAAAAATTATATTTAAGGCATTTTACTTACTTGCATCTGACGAATCCAGTCCAATAAAACAAAGAGGTGTTTCTGGCAGGAAGATTTGGAAGTTGTGTGACTTTGGAGGCCAGAGGGTGGGACCTATAAACAGATTTACTATCCAATAGCATTGTGAGGCTGAACAACAGGACCCATTGACTATTTAAATGTGTTAAAGAAAAAGAAATGTACAGACTTTTTTTTAACTAGCTAAAAGTGATGTTGTCACCTTGCAACTGAGGGCCTTACAGGGTTATATAGCGTACTTGCATCGCGTCCCGCTCTTAAGCACATACCGAGATATACCTCATCTCATGTACCTATTGTACTCCATCAACGAATAAAAAACCAAATACACCCACCACCTGCCAGGCCCCGCCCTGCCCCTTTAGTAGCGTACTATAAAGTACTAGGCGTGGTCACCACTCACTCTTCCTCTTTTTTCGTTTCCATCATAGCGGATGCAAGTCGCCCTATGCAACTAGCGATATGAAAAGATTAGAGAAATTGCGTAATATTGAATGCTTACCGGAGGTTTGCTTACCCCTGGAATCTTCGGGGCATGTTTCAACGACACGTCGGGCCTATGCTGATGTTTCCTCATCTTGTGGCAGCAGATCGAGGAGCAGCGTGCAAGGTTTGGCTATCGAGCCGGCTTGTACACAGGTAGGCCCTGTGTCATCAGGCATTGGTGCTAGTGTTAGTAATGCTGTGAAGTGTGTTTCGGCGCCGGGGGCGGGATGGCTTGGTGAACGTTCCACTGCAGTGGACGGTTTCCGGGCGATCCTGGAGCATGCTGCTAACACTAATGCTACTGCTAATGCTAATGCTAATGCTGAAATGGGTCGCTGTTCTAATGTTCCCCGCCGTGGGATGTTGCCGCTTTTCCCTCCTCTTATCTCGGTATGGCTTAAGAGCGGGACGCGATGCAAGTACGCTATATAACGACAGGTTATGTATATAACCTAGTTATATGAGTACTGGCTAAGCGTCCCGCTCTTAGCGTGCCCTGAGTTCCCTTGGGGAATCTTTTCCTGGAAAATTTTTTTTCCGAGGAAGAGTGAGTGGTGACCACGCCTAGTACTTTATAGTACGCTACTAAAGGGGCGGGGCCTGGCAGGTGGTGGGTGTATTTGGTTTTTTATTCGTTGAGATGAGGTATATCTCGGTATGGCTTAAAAGCGGGACGCTTAGCCAGTACTCATATAACTAGGTTATATACATAACCTGTCGTTAAAAACCCTGTTATGGGGAAGTGAGTTTAACTCGCAGCCCGCTTACTGCCACAGTCACTTCACAACACACGTCCATCGCAGTGGAGGCTGGTGACAAAATTTGTAGGTGAAGCACTAATTATTATATTATATTATATATTAAATTATATTTTTAAAACATCCCCCACTGTGTGTCAGTGGTCAGTAGACACAGATGAAAACATAATATTAATATACACTATATATTAATATTAATACCAACACCAATCAATTAATTAATATTAATATTAATATCAATATACATACTAATATACTATCAATACTACTATTGAATATACATAAACTATTCATTTAATTTACACTATACATTTCATCAAACCAGCATGTCATGTCTCCTTTAACTGTGGGTGAAAGCGGTCCGAGAACTACAATGGGGACCCTGATGTAAACAAGACAAACGTCTTTCTCAGGTCTGCATCCCCTTAACAATTGTGTGTATTGAGCCGTACTGTATTGTACCCATTCTGCAATCTGTTAAATAAAATTTTCATTCATTCATTCATTCAATGCCTGGCAATGTTTACTTCTGCATCTCACGCAACACACACAAGCCACCGGTCGTTTCAGACACAAACCCACACACAACGGACAAGATAGCAGTTCTCATTCATAAGAGCACACCAAAGTTCAACCACATGAATCTCACCGTGACAAATCAGCAGAGCCACAGAGGCACTAGATCAGCCGTGCATCAGCAAATTACGCTAGCCCAGCCACAAGCTAGCGGCAACATTCATTCATTCATTCATTCATTCATTCACCACAAACACAGTGCACATGCAAATATTATCTGCAGGCTGCATTAGCAGCCAGCAGCCAACGTGATACATTACATTGTGTTTATATGTGACATAGCCAAGTTAACAACGTTTCAATCCCTTAATCAAGTCTCTAAACAATTCGGCTGGCTAACGTTAGCCATCCGCAAAGTACGCTAGCCTAGCCACAAGCTAGCGGCAACATTCATTAATTTACACTAACACAGTGCACATGCAAATATTATCTGCAGGCTGCATTAGCAGCCAGCAGCCAACGTGATACATTACATTGTGTTTATATGTGACATAGCCAAGTTAACAACGTTTCAATCCCTTAATCAAGTCTACTACAAGTATTGTTCTCTAAACAGTTAGCTAACGTTAGCATCAAGGCTAAGCAGGCTTTCGTTTTACAAACACTACAACTTATTTTTTTCCGATCCAGGTGCAAGTCCACTTCTTCATATTGCTCAGTTGCTGGTTTATACTTCGGTCCTAATGTTGGCGCAAAGTTTAATTTAGCCGACTGTGTGTACTGTAAACTACTAGCTTGCTAAGCTAGTAGCTAGCTACAAGTTAGCTTGACTTCACAGTCCAAGATGGCACGTTCACGTCAACTACAACTACACTAGTCTTCAACTGAGATTAAAGAAAAAATATATATCATCCAAGTAAACGATGCAGTGCACAACAATAAGTGAACAAGTGAATAAAGATCTTAAAATATGAATGATTATATTAGGCAAATTAATGTTCTTCAGGCAAATTGCACACATGAGATGATGGAACACAACTTTGACTAGAACACTGAAGCCAGTCCAGCTGCAGTTCCGCAGGTATTTTTGCCAGGCAGACTCTGATTGGATTTTAAAGGCTGCCAATCATTCATCCTCTGTGTATTATTGGATTGTCAAGGCTGTCAATCATTCAATCCTCCATTCAATGGCAAGAGTTTAACTGCACAGACCGTGCTTAGATGAAGTTAATAGCCTATTTTGATTGGCTATTATTTATTATTTATTTAACATTGGGTCAACCTGTGAAGTTATTCTGCACGAATATTACTGCAGTCATTACTGCAGTGCAGGCCTGCTCAGAGCTGTCAATTTTGGCCATTTTTGAAGAAAAAAAAATTCACTGGAATTTTTTTATATGAAAGCTTTTCTAAAAAATAAATAAAAATAATAATAATAATAATAATAATAATAATAATAATAATAATAATAATAATAATAATAATAATAATAATAATAATAATAATAATAATAATAATAATAAAAAAAAAAATATATATATATATATATATATGTAAATTAATAATAATTATGAATTATGAGTGAATTTGTGTTTCACGTGTTGTCATAGAGAAACCTCCACTGGTCCATTGTGACTGTGGATATTACTCAGGGACCTCCGTTACATAGGCCTCTACATTTCTATATGTTTAATATGCTATGCAATGTTGTGAGCGTGTTGTTCGAATGCAATATGTTGCTGCTGTAATAAATAAACCCTTTGATTGAGCAAATAAATGCATTTGTTATTGTTTGGTAAATTTGGTATTTTTTGTTCTGCTAACGTTAGCAAGTTGGCTCCGTCTATTTGCTGGGTATAAACTCGGGTCTTTGGAACTAACGGGTTGGTAAAAAGCAGCACCTGGTAAAATAAGCTAAAATGTACTCCTGGGCCGTGTTATGGTATGTGTTGAAGGATAGCCAGCTGTTGGCTATCTAATGTAACGATAGGTGTAACTGAGGGGTACAATTCCCTGACTGTATTAATCAAGTATTAGTATCATTAAACTACTACCGTCTTATGTACATTACTGGCCAATACCGTACACAGGTATATGATGAGAACTTCTCCACAATAACACGGTTTCCACACAAATACTCGTTTAGAATATTTATTACATCAAAAGGGTATTATTACATTACTTTAATTGCGCTTATAAGGCAAATAGAATGTGCATAGGCAAATCAATAATGAATATTAGTAATTATCTATGGTACTCATGAGAGATACTGGAGATACTGAAAGGGGGGTACTACCGGTTGTAAGCCAGCAGGGGGAGGCAATGCTCTATACAAAGTCAAGGGTCCACGGAGGCGATATCACCCCTGTGTCAGCGGGGAAAGCAGCAGCTGTAATCCTAGGGTGCGCGCCGCAGATGAAGCCGTGGAGTCTCTGCTCCGACAGAGACGGGCTCGAGTGATGTCCTCACGGGCCTGTGTAGATCCCACAGTAGCAGCGGGGTAGGCGGTTCTCTGCTCCAGCAGCCACAGTCAAAGCAATAATCCTGCCGGAAGGTGGCTCTGCAATCACCGGTGTAGGTATCCTCCGTGGTGCGCGGTAGTCCACGGTTGAACTTGACGTTACTATCCTTATTAGCACGCGGCAATAAGTGCTCTATGTAGACGCACAATTACTCACTTCACGTGGTCTTTGACTCGTAATGAAGACCTACTAATAAATAGCGAACGACACGTTAAACAAACGTATTAGGATAACACGAGACTCTATCTTGGGGCAATGCGAGCCCTCCGTCACCACACGTTGCGTAGTGGGTGAGAGACGTCACTTGGATAACTGGAACTGAACGAGACTGAACGGGACAAGGGACTAAGAGGAATTCTACATTTCTTGCGCCCTATTTATATGCACGGTGAACAAATAGTACCATTCGTATTTCGGTAGCCGTATTCCTACGCGGAACCGGGGCTAGTTGGGACATGTTCGTCGGCACTATTGAACTTGACTCAAGGGGCCTGTCTGCTGGCGCCAGGTTCTTGTCCAATGAGAGAATGAACTATTATGGGCTGTAGTAGACTAAAGGGATATTCAGTGTATATGTACAAAGAATATACAAGGGATATCAAAACGATATACAAATATTATGCAATATATATCAATCAGTAAATACATATATTCGGTTTAATCTGACCCTTTGTAACAGCCGCCCCCTAATTAGTCCCACCTAATTAGCTAAGCAGAGACAGATTAACCGCACTGTCCACTACTCAATGTCCGTTGTGAGGGGTCGGTCAGTTCACAAAGTCATGGGTCATGGTCGTCATTAAGCGAGTCGGGGAGCCTTGGCGACTCTATCAGCCTCGCCACGGGTCGGTTGTAGGTCCGCCCTTGGCCGAGCACTTCTGCCACTCTGACCTTTCCGTCGGCACCAGTGGTCACTTTGCTTACGCGGCCGGCCGGCCACGCAGCTCGGGGTAGTGACTGGTCTATGGTCATGACGACTGGACGAGATGAAGGGGGGCTTAGGAGGAAGCGGCCTGAGACTGCTTTGATCTGTGCTTGGCTGTGCTTTCTCCTCCTCCGTCTGTTTCTCTTGTTTGCTCTGTACCCCATCTGAGGAGGGGCCGGTCCCGGCCGCCCCGTCAAGGAGTCGCTTGGGGTGCTGGGTTCGAGGTCAGCTACGTCTGAAGCGCAGCTGAGGGGGGTGGAGTTCCGAACTCCCTCTGGTGCCCACGGTTCTCTCACGGGCCCCTCGCTTAATGTCAATAGCCTCTGCTGTACGGGGGAGAGGCCGGTGTCGCTCGCCTCTGTGTGTAGGCAGCGTGTAGACGTGGGTTGACTGTCAAGTCCGTAGAGGGGGCCCTGGAGCGTCCATCCCAGTCGGGTCTGAACCGCGACTGGGCATCCTTTGGGTCCGACGTGGGCCGCCTCAATTGGGAGAATGAGGTCCGCGTGGTCGGAGCCGATGAGCAGGGTCGGTGTGGCGCCGTCGATAAGCGGTATAGGTAGTTGACGTAGGTGCACATACTTAGCCATCAGCTGTGGGATGGGGTAGGTGTACTGAGACAGGCCTATGTCGTGGCTAGTGAAGACGTTAGTTATACTATACTGCTTCTCGGGCTGGTCCACCGCTGCTATCTTGAAGGAGACCCTTTCACCCTTTATGGTCTTCTGGTCCCTTCTGATGGTGCGTATGGTCATTGTATCTTTGACACCTCGCAGGCCCAACTGGGCTGCTGCGGAAGCGAGGAGGAGAGTCTTTTCAGACCCATCGTCCAGGACGGCGTAAGTGTCCAGGACCTTGTCCTCATGGCTCAGGAGCACCCTGACCACTTTGAGGAGCACACGGTGGGTCCCGCTATGCTGGTCAATGTGGAGCACTCCTGTTGGTTGGTTGTCTTGGACCTTCTGGTGGGCTCCGCACCGTGCTGCGCGGTAAGCAGCGCCCGCCTGGGCCACCCCTGCGTGGTAAGCGGCGCCCGCCTGGGCCGCCTCACGCCACTGGTTAACTTGGACGGGGTTCAGTGTCTTATATTCGGCGCACTGTGCCAGCCAGTGTCCGCCGTCGCAGTAGGTACAGTAGGGAGCGGTCTGGTGGCTCTTCGGTACTGGTGCCACCGCCTCGGCATGGTACATTACCGCGACGGGCCCACTCTGTTGTCCTGGCTGACGCCTGTTGATGTCATGCAGGACCTCCAGGTGGGTGCCACCGCACCTGCTGCACTTCTTCTTCAAGCGGCACTCAGCTGCTAGGTGGCTGCGCGCGCAGCGGAAGCAGCGGCGGTGGTCCTTGACCCACTGACTCACATCATCCGTGGTCAGCTTCTTGAAATCTTCGCACTGATACAGCCGATGTTCTCCCTCACAGTACTGGCACTCAATCTTCCACTGGTCCTCTTTCGTCAAGGGGGTGTTGTGGTTCTTGTGTGGTACTGATTCGGCTTGGTGCATAACGGTCACCAACCGGCGGTTATCCGTTTGTCCCCGAGGTCCGAGTCTTGGGCTTGGTCCACTCCATACGAACGTGTCGAGTCGTAGGCTACTGACCTCCCTGGCGAGGAACTCAGATAGGTCTAGGAGGGATGCCTCTGGACCGTTGGGGTCGCGGTAGTCTCTCTGCCGCCTGAAGCGCTCTTGTCGGGCGGGAGGGAGCTTCTCTAATATCCTCTCTACGTTAGAGTTAGCGTACAGTTCGTAGATACCCTTTTCCTTTTGGGACCCCAGCATCCCTACCAGGGACTGTACCTTGATAGACAGGTCATCTAGCGCTCTGTTGTCTCTGGCTGGGGGGAGACGGTCAATGTCTCTTATCTCCTGTATCACGTAGTCCCATACGCGTCCATACCGTTGGTCGAGTGCTGCTAGAGCCGCTGTGTATGGGGTAGTAGAGTTGGCATAGGCCAGCGCTATATTGTGCGCTCGGGGCACCTTGAGGTGCTTCAATAGGGTAGCATACTTGTGGCGTTCATCAGCTACATCAACCATCATTGTCTCTAAGCACATCCGTAGCTCCGTGTACTGTGCTCGGTTCTCATGGGTGAAGTCTGGAAACGTCGGTGCGCCAAGGTACGATGCCATGGATGACTGGCACATCGGTGAGCGTTGGGGAAGAGGCCTCCTAGGCGAGTCTCCCCGTGCGTGTCGTCTTGGGCTGGTACTTGGTGGGTACCGAAGGTCGGGTACCCAGGTGCTGTCCCTCGGGGCTGGCGGTGCGTCAAACTCACCCGTGAGTTGAGTCGGGGGTTTGTAGCGCAGGGCCTCGGGGCTGACTTCTGGGCTGTACTGGACCTCCTGGTCCAGAGTACGTTGCTGCTGGTCGGGGCTGTACTGGGCCTCCTGGGCCAGAGTACGTTGCTGCTGGTCGGCTTGACATTCCTCCTCTTCCTCCTCCTCTTCCTCTGCTAGGACCTGGAGTCTTCTGTTCAGTCTCTCGGCGTGGTCCGATTCTTCCCGGTTGCTGGGTCTCGTATGGACCGGCTGGGGAGGGGGTTCGGAGACGTGGACAGGATCCTCCTGTTGGCGGGGTCCCGGGTCGCTTCGTCGGGTAGGGGAATGTGTCCTAGACCCATGTCTTGACGATCTCTGAGAGCTCCGTGTGGAGTGAGGGGGTGTCGCCATGGCAACCAGTTTGTCCATCAGCTCCGCCTGCAGCCGGTCGCGCTCTGCCTCGCGCTGGGCATGGGCGGCGTCGCGCGCTGCTTCGCGCTGGGCATTGGCGACGTCGCGCTGCGCATTGGCGCTGGCCTGGGCAGCGTCGCGCTGTGCGTTGGCGGCGTCGCGCTGGGCATGTGCGACGTCGCGCTGTGCATTGGCGGCGGCGTGCTGTGCATCGGCGCGGCTTCTCTCAATGTTCTCTTCTGTCTGGAGGCGTCTGGTCTCCAGTCTTATGCGGTCGTCTTCACTCCTTTGTTGCGCCTGGAAGCGCTCTCGCTCGCCTGCAAAATGTTCGCGCTTGAAGTCGATCGCGTTCGGTGGAGGCTGCCAGGGTGGCGATGAGTGCTTGCGCCAGCATCTTGTCCGCCGCGCTGGGGGAAGACGCCGTTCGGGGCGATCGGCTCCCGGCAGTACTTGTTGGAGACCCGTTCTCCTGTTGCGTACCGAGGAGATCCATCTCCTGGGTGCGCGGCTCTTCTTGTGGTGGGTCGGGTTCCATCCCGGGAGGGCTTTCTTTATCCTGGAGCGCTCCGGGGACTACCTCGTCGGCGTTGTCGGGGGATAAAGTCGTGTCAGTTCCCTCCTGGTCCCCACGTGAGCTTGGTCAGTTACATTAGAACCCACTAGGGCCTCTGTTGGCGGGGTAGCCTGGTTGGTAGGGTCGGACATAATTTTACTATCCGCTTTAGTTATTTTATCCGTATCTAATTTCCCTTTAAAGCTAGGTATTGGACTGACAGAGTATGCCTCTAGATAGGGAGGTGGCTGCCGTCTGCGCTGCAGGCGATCTAGCTTAGGAGAACCGTTTGTGGAGTGTTCGTCATCGGCCATGTCAATATTAATATTATATTAATATTACGCTAATTATTATCCGGGGCTCGAAGGACCAATTGTAACTGAGGGGTACAATTCCCTGACTGTATTAATCAAGTATTAGTATCATTAAACTACTACCGTCTTATGTACATTACTGGCCAATACCGTACATAGGTATATGATGAGAACTTCTCCACAATAACACGGTTTCCACACAAATACTTGTTTAGAATATTTATTACATCAAAAGGGTATTATTACATTACTTTAATTGCGCTTATAAGGCAAATAGAATGTGCATAGGCAAATCAATAATGAATATTAGTAATTATCTATGGTACTCATGAGAGATACTGGAGATACTGAAAGGGGGGTACTACCGGTTGTAAGCCAGCAGGGGGAGGCAATGCTCTATACAAAGTCAAGGGTCCACGGAGGCGATATCACCCCTGTGTCAGCGGGGAAAGCAGCAGCTGTAATCCTAGGGTGCGCGCCGCAGATGAAGCCGTGGAGTCTCTGCTCCGACAGAGACGGGCTCGAGTGATGTCCTCACGGGCCTGTGTAGATCCCACAGTAGCAGCGGGGTAGGCGGTTCTCTGCTCCAGCAGCCACAGTCAAAGCAATAATCCTGCCGGAAGGTGGCTCTGCAATCACCGGTGTAGGTATCCTCCGTGGTGCGCGGTAGTCCACGGTTGAACTTGACGTTACTATCCTTATTAGCACGCGGCAATAAGTGCTCTATGTAGACGCACAATTACTCACTTCACGTGGTCTTTGACTCGTAATGAAGACCTACTAATAAATAGCGAACGACACGTTAAACAAACGTATTAGGATAACACGAGACTCTATCTTGGGGCAATGCGAGCCCTCCGTCACCACACGTTGCGTAGTGGGTGAGAGACGTCACTTGGATAACTGGAACTGAACGAGACTGAACGGGACAAGGGACTAAGAGGAATTCTACATTTCTTGCGCCCTATTTATATGCACGGTGAACAAATAGTACCATTCGTATTTCGGTAGCCGTATTCCTACGCGGAACCGGGGCTAGTTGGGACATGTTCGTCGGCACTATTGAACTTGACTCAAGGGGCCTGTCTGCTGGCGCCAGGTTCTTGTCCAATGAGAGAATGAACTATTATGGGCTGTAGTAGACTAAAGGGATATTCAGTGTATATGTACAAAGAATATACAAGGGATATCAAAACGATATACAAATATTATGCAATATATATCAATCAGTAAATACATATATTCGGTTTAATCTGACCCTTTGTAACAATAGGGCTGAGCACTGCAGTTTAACTCTTGAGTGAGCCCCATGTAATAACCGGATCCATCACTAGCTTTAGCTGGTGTTAATTCGCTGGCCACAGGGTTGAACAAATGATTCCATGACGTTATTATCTGTTATGCAGATAGATAGGACACAGTCAATTAATTCCTAGTTGGTTAAGTGTTTGGTTAACTTTAGCTACCGCGACCAGCAGTTTCAAGAACAACGAGCAGTTTTCAACCAATATTCCTGCTGCAATGTCGTCCTCTTAACTCATTCTATGCCAATCACGAGAAAACTCAGGTTTTAATCGTTATTTATTTTATTAGCTATATCCATTCATTTTCATCCATCCAGCCTGATGTTATCATTGAGAATGGGTCTGAGCTCGCAAAAGGGCAAATACCGCCTACGCCTTCCAGCTGGTATTGCACTCCATTAGAAGTGGTGTAGTTTATTTTCTGGGACGATCCGAGCCGTGCGGGCGGGGTTTAAATAGTCAGACGAGGCAGGCCTTTACAACGATGCAATAACTAACTAACCCCGCCCACCCGTTCATGTGTAACGCTTGGTAATGTGGGACGGACCTCCACAAGCGGTATTTGGAATGGCCATCAGATAATTGGATTCTTTCTTTCGTATTACATCAGAGACAAGGTAAGAACACTATATATAAAATATTTTTTTTTGTTTGTCACTTTCCCTGTCTTGATCGTTGCTCGCATGTCCCCCCCACTGGCCAGTCGTAGGGAGGATAGAAGCCCATCACATGTCCCCTCCGATACATGTGGAGGCAGCCAGTCACTTCTTTTCAGCCGCCAGCGCGGACTCTCATTGGCGAGGAGAAACGTGTGGGAGGCTCACACTGCCCCCGCCATTTTCCTGTGTGTGCTGTGCAGGCGCCCTGACCGACCTGTAGGAGTTGCTGTTTACAACAACCAGATTACCACCCATCGACTCCCCTCCCGCTGACTCTGCCAAATGAGTCAGTATGACGGCCGGACTCGACAGCCGGATTCGATACCGGTGTCTCTTGCGTTGGTGACGAGCGCAATGTCCGCTGCGTCACCCAGCCGCCCATACTATATATAAATTCTTGCGTTGATCTGATATTTCTTTCTACCGCGATCAACGCTGTCTCTGTGTGTGTGTGTGTGTGGCTGTGTGCGTTTGGGTGCAGGAGGTGGCGGGGGAGCCTCGCGGTCCAGGGCCCTTTTCATTCTTGCATGAGGAAGGATAATAATGATGATCTAGCGTTGATTTCAGGAAGATTCGATAATCAGGCGAAAAATTACAACGTGATTAGTGTATTCCACTAAAGGGCTATTATCGCGTCTTTTCCTGGAATTACTCAGAAGCACCCAAACTATATTCATATTCAAAACGGTATAAAACAAAAATGTACCGATGAAAAAACAATCTGTTTCGTGGATGCTGACTGGAAGCAACTCACTGACAGTCAACGGGTGTATTAGACCCATAGATATAATATAAGATATATTTTAAGCACTCGCAAGTGAACAAAGCGCCCCATTGACTTACAGGGCTGGCGTAATAGTGCCCTCTGGCGCCACGACCCGTGGCGCGGATTGAGTTTATGACAACACTGGAATAAAGATAGACATTTAACATTAGACTAGAGGCTATAAGGAATAGACTACTACAGAAATAAATGCATTAGAAAAGTTTATTTAGGAACCAATTATTTTAACATACATTTTCTTTTATGGTGGTTACCGCAGCGGTTTGAATGGCTTCGCTATCTCGAGCCCCACCCTCTTTTCCTGATCCAGAGAGGAAATTGGTATATATCTTCTTGTCTGACTCTGGAGAAGACAGTAAGGAAATGTTGGTGTGTTCCTTTAAGAATTTAGTTTATCTTTCCATCCTCCTAACTTTTGGTCATCAGAACGATATAAATTCAAGGGCATACACATGCACGCACACACACACACACACACACACACACACACACACACACACACATACACATACACACACACACACACACACACACACACACACACACACACACACACACACACACACACACACACACACACACAAAACAGATGCATGCAGTCATACACAACACAACGCAGGCTGACATGATTTACTGCTATCTACATGCAAACAGATAGAGAGAATCACACACTGGAACATCAATACAGATGCAATCAAACACCAAGCAGATAAGAGGAACCTCTATACAGACTAGATCCTCTATAGACTCACACTCAATAACACGCACGCACACACACACACACACACACACGCACACGCACACGCACACACACACACAAATACATGCTTCTGTCTCTCTCTCTCATTCTAACAAACATGTGCACTCTCACTCCCCACCCCACACAAAACTCTGTCTGTCTGTCTGTCCGTCCGTCTGTCCGTCTGTGTGTCTCTCATACACAGACACCCCCCCAACAAAATAGGAAAATACCTTTCTGTGTTCCCTGTCTCTATTCCATGCACTCACTGGCTGAATGTATATTGGGGGCTCTAATCACCTCTCTGCAGGAGATAAAGGCCTACTATCTCTGGTTGATTTTAATGTATGGTTCTCATGGCAGACCTGGGATCTGAGACCCCATTTACACCGGGCAGTAACATGCGATCTGTATCTGGATGTCACGACTAGGTGTATTGAACCCAATATGCAGACAATGAGAAATGGCAGACAGGTTTTGTTAAAACCTGGTATGGGTATATTTAATACAATAGTATAGACAGGTCTCCAGGCAGAGGTCGATTTACACAGGGGAGATTCTCGTACAGTCCAGGGGCGTGCGCGGGACAGGATAGTCAGACAGGCAGGGGTCGATACACGGGTTACAGGGTAGTCAGCCAGGCAGGGGTCAAAACGGGTACAGGTCCTCATAAGGAGGTATCGTAATAGGGAATAAGGGTTTTACCTTAAAACCATCTATCTAAGCTACTCTGCGTTGTGTTCTGTATATATACCTTAAAACCTATTACTAATAAGACCAACACGGTCTGTAGGACGGCAGAGGAAAAAGCATCAATGAGGAGGATTCTATTTCCCAGATCTGTTTTAATTCAAAGTCAAGAAGTACAAGAAATTCTCTGAGTCCAAATGAATATACTGTGCAATAATATTAATGTACCAAAAGCCCTATGCCGCTTGCCATTAATATTAGTCTAAGAGAGTAGATTAAAGAATAATAATCTTCAATGGAGCCTCGATGGTGGAGCCTCGTTGAGTTGTTGATTTCTTTGTTGCCCCTAGAGACAAAGGGATTGTTTTCTCGTTTCAAAGAGCTTCTTCTTCGTCCGTTTCCCGTTCGCCGTCCTCTTCCGCTGGGGGTGGTGTGTTCTGTTCTGTCTCTCGTGTGTTTCCCACACCCCCCTTTTATCAATGAGCTGAAACCTCTCAACGTGAGGTCATCAGTGACATCACGCATTTGGTCTCATCCAATCACCAGCATTCACAGTTCAAATATCATGAGAGGTTGGACTTAGTCCAACTGTTTCATTTTTCATTGTTTCAAATCAAATTAATATAACTAGTTCAAAGTAGGCTTAATACTTTTAGTATTAAGCCTCAAAGTATTCATGGTTGAATTCTGCTTAATTCCCTAAACACATACATTCTATTTTTGTCTCAAAGGCATTTGGTTCTAGATGAGAATCACTGTTTGTCTCATCAGGCCTAGTTTTATAACATTTTAATCATTCCTTTTAGCTTAAGTTAAATAGCTACTAACAGTTATGCTTAGTTATCATTTAAAATATGTCCAACTTGGTTCAACCAAGGCTTAATTGTATACTTCAATGATTCTTCTCTTATATACAACATTGTTTCATATCATCCCATTCATCAGCCTTTATACAGTCCAACAGTAATACTTGCAGGTTGTTTCACACTAATGTAAGTATATTAAACCAGTAAAAATACATTTAAGTTACTTAAAGATAGTTCCGCCTTGAAACCTCTCAGACCAGCTGTCTGCCTCTGTGTCACAAGACAGCTAGGTAAGCTAGATCACATCTACATGCTATATGCTCATCCTTTGTTCCAACATTTGGCCAACACCCGTTGTAAATAGTTTCTGTTGACCACCTACTGTCTCAATGCCTGATCACATTCCAAGCCCCCTCACACACACCCTCCTGAGAACCGTCTCTAATTACATCAAGTTCCCAGTATACTTACTGTCTCAATTATTAATCATTAACTTTTATAGACTAAAAGTGTATTACAGTCATTTTGCCCATAGTAAACCTTACTTTAATTAACTGACTATCTATTGTATAATACCTATTCTCTGCATCAAAGATCTATTTTTCCTGTAACCTGAAAAAACCTTTATCACTTTTTGCACTTAATATCTTTTGGGGACAGTTCCACAGTATGTTTTAGGAGCTATATTTATCAAAATATACGACAGTCCACACTCTGATAGAGATTAACTATCACCAATTAGCTAGTATAATATGCTAAATATAGATCCTATCTTCTGCTTACTGCTTTCCACTACCTGGATAAAAAGAAAACATTTTAAATCACACTTGGATAAAAATACATACTGCAAACCACACTCTGATCCTAAAAAATCGAAAAAACTTACTTTTTCTACATCCTTTTCCTATTTATAATTATACCACTCAAACATCTTTATTTTCAGTCCAATTTCATTCACCGTGTGCAGTTTTTGACACCCGTTTTATCCCACTCTGATATTTATCAGACCTCACTTACCAGGATCAATTTCCACTGGTTTCCATTAGGGGTGTCAAATTCTGACTTGGAGCAGGGAGAGGGGGGTCAATGTTTGCCGGATTGACCTGTCCACCCCCTCCTCATTTCTCAGAGACGGTGCAGATCAATACTGTTGATCTCACTCTGAATGCCACCAACAACTCTTGACTTCAAACAGGGAGGTAGAATCAGAAAGCCACCTTTTTGACTTCCGATCCCTCCCCTTCTTCTGTCGAGGCCTTGTTGCCTCGTGCTGTCACTCAATAGGGGCATGACCCCCTGCTGTATGACCTGTTCAGTTGAAACAGGAGCTCTTCCCTCGGATGTCAGTTGCGTAGATCTCAGGTGGGGTGATGAGACCTCCCCTCTGGCGCTGTCACGGAGGTTGAGGAGGTTGTGTTGTCTCCTACAGTCGTCATTGGCTCGACCTCCGTCGACCCTTGGAATAGTGGAAGAGGTTGTGATTCTCTCCACCCTCCGCCTGGTCGTTGATAGGGGCGATAGGGGCTCAACCCCCTCGTTCGATGACACCCGGTCAGTTGATAAGGCCTTGCAGCCCTTCTGTTGACAGCCGGAGCAGTTAATGAGGATGGTCCTCTCCTCGTAGATTGCCTGTCGTTTGGCCTCTCTCGTTCCCCTCCGAATCCTCAGGACTTGGTCACTGCGTTGGCCGGAACTCTCAATGCTTGAGAGTTATGTTTCTCCTGGATATCTTGGTACCCGCAGTGTTATGGTTCCCCATGGAATCGCTGGGTAGACACTAGCCAGTGTCTTGGATCAACAGTACCGATGGAGTCCTTGGTTTTCCTCGTACCACACTCTGATGAATGCTGACAAACCAATCTCCCATCCGTATCCTGCAGTGAGTATATATCGCTTCGGTGGACAACACAGGTTACTTTTATCACAACAATTGATTGAGAATCCACATTTTTCCTCCCTCAGACACTTGTTACTGTTCTGAGTTTGACAACTTTCTTTTCTTTTCCAAATTAGTTATCTATATATTTCATGGCTTCTAGATTGTTAATATTCAAAATAATTCACATGGCTCTCATTACTTTGTGCTGTACTCTTACTAGACCAATGTCTCAAGTTCAGCACAATATACCCCACCACCCTTTGAGTGTGGAATATCATTATTTACACAATCATACCTCTGTTTCCAGACAGTTTCCTCGGTTCGGACAGCCAGCACTGACGAGACCCCGTCACCAACAAATCCTATATGCCTGGCAACAAACCACACTTGCCTTAAACACACATCTTCCACACACTCTGCCAGCCTCTAACAAGCCGTTAGAGTCCCCCACAAGCCAATTATCAATTGCACATGTCCATACCTTACACAAAAGCTATTTGGCCAATGGCGACCAAAATCTACAGAGCTTATCTATATACAGAGAATCATGTTTTTCCAACACTCACCACAAATCGCGACACAACCTCCCAGATTCTAAATCTGGATTCTTAATGAGCGGAGAACAAAATCATGAACCAGCTCTAGTCCATCCACCTTGTTCCCAGTCCATTATATAGACATATCCTACCAGTCCCGCTGTGTCACCACCATCCTCCTACCCTGACCGGTGAGAGATCTCTCCCAACCCGTCAGGTCCTAAGAAAAATTAGAGAAAAGAAACAAAAACAAAGAAAAACATGGCAAAACAATAAACGAAAACAATGAACGAAAATTGTGAGTGTCGTTTTTCAACGCACCCCTAAGAAACAAAATCAAAACTTCCCGCCGGAGGCACAAATTGCTTGTAAAAACTAGGAAATAAAAATAAAAATAAATAAACTCCTATATCTATTATTCATGATTGTTAATGTCCGTCTATCAATATTATCTTCTTAATTTCTTAATCGTGCAGTCCACCCTTTGACCAATCTGATTATTGCTCAAGCATGGATAATTACTACTGGTCACTAGCTGAAGTAGTACCATATCATTACTCTGTCTAATATTAAATGTTCCATTTTTCCCTGTTTAAAACCAGTTTTTGTTAGTACGATTAGCTCATGCAACTGCCAGTTACTTCATCTTCCACTCATCCACGTTAGTCACACATCCATTTAGTAACTTGCACACATAATCTAACCCATCTAACCTATCTATATCTCTTCTTTTCTATTTTTATTCTAATCAGTAGCATTTTTTATTTAATTTATTATTATTTTTAATACCTATCTATATTTTTCTATTCAGCCGGTGGCCTCTGCAGACACGACCTTTGAGCCTGTTCTTGGGAGAGAGGCACATACCTGTTCCTTTCAGCCGCTGTCCTTCGAGCCTGTTGTTGGGAGGAGCCTGGAAACTCACCCCTCCTGCGGTTCTCATCACCATGTTGCGGCCCAGTTCCCTGTCCGGAAAACGGAGCACATGGCATTGTTTGATCACGGCGGCCTAGTTCTGACGCTCGAGACATGACATCACAAACTGTACCACTCAGCAGTACATTCTTTTTAGCCAGTTCTTGCTCCAGTCTCTGCGTCTCGTGCGCGGCTTGACCAATCGCCCGCTGTATCTCCATCAGGTCTCGATGAACAGTCTCATGTGGTTCGAATGCTTCTAAAAAATGCTCTCCTTTGCTTGTAGGTCTGCCCCCCTTCCTCCATCTCGGCGCAGACGGTCTGACTGCCTGTCTCTGGGCCCCACCTCTCATTTTGGCTCTGGTGCTGGGGGGGTTCTGGACCAGGGAAACTGGTGGGCTGTGGACATTGTTCACGTATATTTCCATACCTGCTGTTGGTCCCATGTATTGGCCACTCCGTCGGTGTGCCCAACCCCTGTCCAGCCTCTGTTCCAGCCGTACGGCCAGGATGGCCCTGTTTGGACTGCCGTTTCAATGCAACCTTCCATTGTCCATATCGCACTCTCGACAAATGGTAGTTACCTGAAAGGGTTAGTCCAGCGTGGATCGGCCCGCCGATTCTTGCTCGATTGACACTGGTCGAAGTAAAACCGTTGTCTCCGTTTGTCCCTCTCCAATGACCCCCTGTGGTGGAGTCAAAATCATCATTCCAAGTCCTTCAGACACGCTCGTCTCATGAGGGGAATCAGTCATATTCAAATCAATCAGGTTAACGCCACTGCTCAATGCGGTCAGTGAAGTGTCTGCAGAGGTTATTGGCATTTCCCCACTATTGGCCTGACTATAGTTGGCCATTTCTATATCACCTCTATTTGTTATACTCCGGGTTATTGAAATAGACTAATTGTCAACACTGTTTTCCTATTTGCTTCTATTTGCTCCTAACAAAGTCACCAAAGTGACTTTGCTCTATATTTAACATTCACACGCGTTCACCCACTCATATTATTACCGTTTGGAAAAACAAGTTTCTCTG
Source organism: Notolepis coatsorum (assembly GCF_963971535.1). NCBI lineage: Eukaryota > Metazoa > Chordata > Actinopteri > Aulopiformes > Paralepididae > Notolepis > Notolepis coatsorum. The sequence continues at coordinate 217,476,177 of NC_140165.1, read as the reverse complement.
TGTTTAAAACTATTTCTACCTTACTTGAGTTAAACTTCACTCGCACTGTCACATTTTTACTGGTGCAGACAGGAATCGATAAGTCGCTTATCATACTATACCCAGGCTTCAATAGCCAATTTTTCCCCAGTTGGAGTTGGAATCGTCAGCACTGTCTCAGTCCGCCCCGAGCAACTGTGGAGAAAGAAAGAAAGAAAACACTTAAATATCAGTGATATTCACTTTTCATTCCATTATTATCTTAAGCACTCTCACTTTAGAGAGAGTTAGTGCAATTTATTTGAACATAACGACCCGGCCTTAGCTGCGTTCTGTCTGTTGTCCAATCGGAAAACTGGATCTTGCAATCCCTTGTCGTGTAACCGCTTCACACGACTCTGAGGAATACCAATTTTGCATCAACCTCTCCCGTCTGTTCCTGGTACGTTGATGGTCCTTTCCTTTGAACAATGAGAATTATTTCCACAACCTATCATTTCTAAACATTTGTGTCGGATATGGTACAAATTAGTTGATTAAAATTTCTTCTTTTCTTAATGTATTTGTCATATTAATCTCATAAAATATTCTAATTGTCACTGACAGCTTAATGACTATGTGTAGATCTAATTTTTAACATTCCCTTATATGTGTAGCTCTGTTTATTTCTATCTGAGAAAGTCTAAAATGTATTCCTCGCTTACATCACACTTTACATAACAGTATTCACATAATTACTAACCACATCTCCCCCCTCAACACCAAAACAATTCGGTGTTGACTACAGCCACCAACACCTCACGAGGAAAAATGAACCTTCAGCAGCTTATACCACTGAATCCCCGTGCGTTGCACAGTGTCCAGCCTTCCATGTTATAAACCATAGACCCCAGCACTATACTACAGTAATATTCCCGCAGATCCTCGACTTCCAAAGACCTGCCACCACACAGCCCAAAGCATTTCCGCCACAGTTTCGAACCTGCACGAAAAACCTCGGCTTCCTCCATAAGGAATATCACCAATATCGTCCCACCATACACGTACTCAGACGGGCAGCGCCTACCCGGCTCCCAGATTCCCACATCCGCCATAACAACACTTCCCTGCACAACCTATGCTAAAAAATTAGAAGTGAGTATGGAGCTAGCACCTTGTCCAAATGAAAAAAATACATACACCACGTCCACCTAAACCTGAACTAAAATCAACCACGTCCACTTACCTGAACTAAAATCAACTCACACCCAATATGGCATAAAGCCTAAACCCATTTCCAAATGCATCCCTCAACCACTACTACCACACATCTTCCCCTACAAAGATAATACACAAACCCAAGCTAAAAAATGAGAAGAATGGCACTCTGAACAGGAAAACACAATCCCCACTATGAGAGGGGGGGATCAGTAACCTGTTCCAAACGCAAAAATTACACACTATGTCACTATGTACCCTTAACCCAGAACTATAACTAATCTACAGACTACCTAGCATCACTTAATCCAGCACATAAACAGGAGACACTTACAAACAAATTAACTAGCTCCCCCCTACTCCTAAGCCTCTTGCAAAGGCAGCTACCAAACAGGAGAAAAGGAGAGAAAGAGAGAGCGTATAGAGCTCCCATCACTGCAAATTCCCCATATCTAACCTAGTCTGAACTCAACTGTACACACAACCTGTATGAGCCACTAGGCATACTGAACCTAATTAATAGAGAGGGAGAGAGAGAAGGAGAAGGAGAGGGAGAGAAATAGAGAAAGAGCGTACCACTGTACCTCATCGCACTCCCTAATGCACACCCGTGCGCCTCCACAATTACCTCTCACATCGCTCCAACCACTCTAAACGCAATACTATCAACTTAACAATGCTTGCACCATGTCCTGAACCAACACCACCAGTACTCAAAACCGGCCATAACTGCCTAGAACAGACATAGAGTCAAGCCTAAAACTCCCTTCAACACCAAATCAAAAACATAACCCCATAATTAAATATCAAATAGCAAGCCACTCTAGATCCCAACTTCATCCACGAGGCAAGGGAGAGAAAGAGAGAGAGAGAGGGAGAAAGAGAGGGAGGAAGAAGCCAGGATCCCACATTTCCCTACATCCAAATACCATACTACACTATACTACTAATAACTATCACTACTTAACAATCTAACCTCACTATCAAATTAACCTTAATTCTAATGCCAGTAACATAAAAGAAAACCCATCCTGTGTGTAAGACCAAATTGAAAACCAAGAGCAGCTTTGAATGGAATCTTAAGCTGGCCTCTGCCGCCCCCTACTGCATTCCTAAACAAACACCACTCTTATTTACCACCCCATATGCTGGCCACTACTGGTTCAAAACAGGTCTCACAGCCACCAACAAAACACACACACATCTGTCCCGTTTCCCCACTACAACCATCATACTGGGCTAACAATATATATAGATTGATAACCAGTCATGTACATACATCCGTTCATCAACCGCCATCATTCCAAAACGGGAAAAACGATGAAAAAAACAAAAAAATATCCAAAATGGCCGCCACGGCGCCCCTACCCTAGATAGTCGCCACGGCGCCCCTACCCTAGATGGGCGCGCTTCCTGTTTACATGCAAAGTTGCATTAGTAGCATATCGCGAGATATACCGAGAGTTCCACCATGCTATGTCGTTAGCATAGGTAGCTTAGCATATTAGCTTTGTTAGCTTAGCAACATTAGCTCCGTTAGCTTAGCAACATTAGCTCCGTTAGCTTATTGTCCGATAGCCTAGCGCGGCTAGTTAGCATTAGCTTAGCTTCAACCACGACACCGCAATAACGTCCCCAAACGGCATATTGTCCCGTTGTGTCGAGTGGCCCGACACACCGCAATGTTAGCGCAACACAGCTCCACCCCGTAACAGAATTCTAATCCCTCTAAGCGCTAGTTTACAGATTTAAACAATACAAAAACATTACATTCTACACAGGCCATTGCAACTGCTAGCTTGACCCCGCCGTCAGCTTCCGCCATTGTTCTAGCTTAGTTTAGAACGACTTCCGGGTCAAAATCTTCGCCCCATTCGATTCCTTATTTCATTAAACAATGACCTCAAACCCACCGAATTCGAAAATTTCAACGTACACCACACATCCCAGTGGCCCCACGACACTCCCGATCCATTCCATATATTCGATATCACGACGCCCCGTCCATATTTAATCCCACTCGCCCCCGTAGCTAACTTAGCAGCTAACATCTGCTGCGTTCCAACGGCCTCCGAAAAAACGGCGCATCCTATATTGTTTCCCCGTGGCTGTTGGTCACTAGAATTTCATAATAATACAACAATAACCTACACACATTCGGCATTCATTCCTAACCACCAACAGACATCCAACAAACATATCTAATTAGCGAAACACATTATCTTAGTTATAAACATCCATTCATTTCCAGTGCTTGCTCATTGTATTTCCCAACCTAAACACCCACTTGTTACATAACTTTTTTCAATAGTTTCCCCGCGCACATTCTTATCGTGCTAAGAGCGTTAGTACACAATACACGCAATGAACATTTACATTGTAAACAGCCTAAATTAAACGATTGTTGCTAAGAGCGTACTGTACTTGTTGTCGCGGCGGAAAAAATAGTGAAATAAACGCCCAAGCGAGCACGCCCTATTGGGATTTCTGCCGAACATTGCCTTCTTGAATTAACCTTCTCATGGTTAACAGGCAACTCCGCACCCCCTTAATCAAGCCTCAACAACGGCTAGATTATGGTTTAGGACAGCTGATCGCTTTGACCCTTTTAACCTCCTTCCAGTTAAGAGTACCCTCCTCCCGTTCGGATGCACTCCTTCCCCTACTTAGATGCACCTCTCCCCATAAGGTTTAGGTAGTCCGCTACGTCGGAACAACCAGCTCCTTTCTTAGGGCTGCCTTGTCCGACGCCAGCCCCTCTCCCCCAACAGAGATGCAGGTCTCCACTTCCGGTGGTAAGGTCTCCTCTCATGAACGGAAGAAGTCCCCTTATTTTACCTTCAGGTGCAGTTTTAGGCTGGGTCCCTTTCCAATCTTAGGAGTGACAGTCCAGATTCCTCTGAATCGACACCCCTTACCCCTCTGCTTCCCAGTGGTTCTTTTCAAACCTGCTGATCACAGAAGCACAACTCGCCTACTAACGCATTCGGTTTCGGCTTACTGTGGCCTGACTGTACATTGAGCCAGACGCATTTATGCCAATTAGGTCATAATGCTCATCTGACCGGCCGGTGACGCAGTCGATAGAGATCTCATAGTCCATCATCAAGTCAGGACCCCAAGCAGCCGACTGTCCGTAGTACCTATCAGCCACTCAGTTTTGAAACCTACGGTCTGCTCCCCATCCCACTTCGCTATGGGTATGGAAACTTTGACTGTTTTCACCAGCCTGGCCTGTTCACAGCAGGTGCTTTGCCCCTTCCGGCGCACTGCCCCGCTACTAGGTGTGGACCGTCGTCCACATACCACTCAGTGCCCACATTTACATTACATGCAACGTTTCCTGGGCCGACTAGACGGTAACACAGCAAGATGTTGGTCATCTTCTAGACACGGGGGCCATTCAGTATCTCCCCAGCTACTATATTACGTGTTTAACGTGCCCAGGGAACCTTCCGATTCCACTGCGACAGTTGGGGGCTAGGTTCGGAGTGCCTACCTCCTCCCTAACCCCCAGAAAAATTCCCCGTCCGTAGAAACACCGGCATTCGGCTAGTCTGGATGGTACTTTAAAAGCTTACATGCTCGCCTCGGAAGGCCCCCCGTACATCTATTTTTCCACCATTCTAATATCCCATGACCCGTAACGAACTCATCATATTGGCACTTTTCTACATAACCACCTGATCTCGCGATCTGTACAGCGTTGGATTGAAGTCTGGAAGTACCATTGCGTTTATGCCGACATTCTATGCACCCGCTTTCTGCCGCTTTGAGATGCGGCAGTCGGCGGAGGCCTGATGTTACCCCAGCAGTCACACACCCCATACCCCACCCACTGTACAGCAAATGAAAAAAATAACGCTTCATACCTATACACCCCTGAAAAGACATGGCCTGTCTGTTGATCCAGGGTGCACTACTACCGCACTTCTCGAACGCATAGATGATATGGCCGCGATCAGAGACCATTCACCAAGCGCAGCGCGGTTCAATCAATTACCGAGTGATGTCCTGGACATCCTCGCTTTAAATTGACACTGCACAATATGACCTATCGAACGTCACGCACCCCCGCTACCCCACCATCTACCCCACCTCAGACGGACATCTCCGTCTCGGCGAGATGCATGAGGTCATCGCGGGGCTTCCCACAACCCCAGTCGCACTGAACGCTTCGCATTTTTCATCCATCACAGCCCCGTATCTCACTCACCTGATTTTACGTAGATTCGTAGGATGTTGTTGTGATGATCCCGATTTTCCGGGCACCGATGTTCAACGTGCCGACTGCTCGTTTTGTCGGAAAAAAAATAAAGCGTAACAGGAAGGGTCACGGCACCACTTATCGTAATAGGGAATAAGGGTTTTACCTTAAAACCATCTATCTAAGCTACTCTGCGTTGTGTTCTGTATATATACCTTAAAACCTATTACTAATAAGACCAACACGGTCTGTAGGACGGCAGAGGAAAAAGCATCAATGAGGAGGATTCTATTTCCAGGATCTGTTTTAATTCAAAGTCAAGAAGTACAAGAAATTCTCTGAGTCCAAATGAATATACTGTGCAATAATATTAATGTACCAAAAGCCCTATGCCGCTTGCCATTAATATTAGTCTAAGAGAGTAGATTAAAGATTAATAATCTTCAATGGAGCCTCGATGGTGGAGCCTCGTTGAGTTGTTGATTTCTTTGTTGCCCCTAGAGACAAAGGGATTGTTTTCTCGTTTCAAAGAGCTTCTTCTTCGTCTGTTTCCCGTTCGCCGTCCTCTTCCGCTGGGGGTGGTGTGTTCTGTTCTGTCTCTCGTGTGTTTCCCACACCCCCCTTTTATCAATGAGCTGAAACCTCTCAACGTGAGGTCATCAGTGACATCACGCATTTGGTCTCATCCAATCACCAGCATTCACAGTTCAAATCTCAAGGGAGGTTGGACTTAGTCCAACTGTTTCATTTTTCATTGTTTCAAATCAAATTAATATAACTAGGTCAAAGTAGGCTTAATGCTTTTAGTATTAAGCCTCAAAGTATTCATGGTTGAATTCTGCTTAATTCCCTAAACACATACATTCTATTTTTGTCTCAAAAGCATTTGGTTCTAGATGAGAATCACTGTTTGTCTCATCAGGCCTAGTTTTATAACATTTTAATCATTCCTTTTAGCTTAAGTTATGCTTAGTTATCATTTAAAATATGTCCAACTTGGTTCAACCAAGGCTTAATTGTATACTTCAATGATTCTTCTCTTATATACAATATTGTCCCATTCATCAGCCTTTATACAGTCCAACAGTAATACTTGCAGGTTGTTTCACACTAATGTAAGTATATTAAACCAGTAAAAATACATTTAAGTTACTTAAAGATAGTTCCGCCTTGAAACCTCTCAGACCAGCTGTCTGCCTCTGTGTCACAAGACAGCTAGGTAAGCTAGATCACATCTACATGCTATATGCTCATCCTTTGTTCCAACATTTGGCCAACACCCGTTGTAAATAGTTTCTGTTGACCACCTACTGTCTCAATGCCTGATCACATTCCAAGCCCCCTCACACACACCCTCCTGAGAACCGTCTCTAATTACATCAAGTTCCCAGTATACTTACTGTCTCAATTATTAATCATTAACTTTTATAGACAAAAAGTGTATTACAGTCATTTTGCCCATAGTAAAGCTTACTTTAATTAACTGACTATCTATTGTATAATACCTATTCTCTGCATCAAAGATCTGTTTTTCCTGTAACCTGAAAAAACCTTTATCACTTTTTGCACTTAATATCTTTTGGGGACAGTTCCACAGTATGTTTTAGGGGCTATATTTATCAAAATAGACGACAGAGGCAAGGAGAGATGTCAGGCAGGCGGAGGTCAGAACATGTTTATCGAGAGCCAGAGTTCAGGGTGAAGAGTCAGGTAGGACTGCTGATTTTAGGTGACATTAGAAAATCAGCGTATCGCATCCGAAAACTGGTGTTTTCATTCATAAAACGAGGGAAAATATCGCATTGTCTTGTACTCCTAATGATCGGGAGACTCAGGGCTTTCGAATGACATAAGAAGTAAAGAAAACAACACTTCCCAGGTCACACCATCCCTTGACAAAGAAAAAGGATTTCAGGATTTCAACCAAAAGAGTGACACGTCGTGTTTATATCTCTATTTACGAAAAAACCACAAAGCGATTGTCATCAAATGCAATGTAAAATTGATTCCTTACCTTTCTGTTGTTTGTTTGAGCCCATCCACGAGTAAATCGGATATGAATAGCAAATACAGTAATCCAAATGTCTTCGACTGGTCGGAAGTACTAAATTGCACATACCCTCCTCTGTGGCCATCTGCTGGGCGGGAGGTGTTACAACAGCTAGATTGGAGAGTGCAGTCCCCTTCTATGTATCGCAACCTTTACAACGTTACCTTGTTTGACGTGTTTTGGGTCAGGCAAAGGCTATACATTTGCATGCGTAAACAACAAGCCGGTCAGTCTCATCTCACCTGTAGGATGCACGAGGACGCACATCAACACGCTATAACAGCGGTACAACAGAAATACGACGGTTTTAGTAGTTTTATTGCGATTTTAAAATGTCAAAGAAGAAAATCTACAAGACCATGGGGAGATCTTGCTAGAGATTATGCGAGTTTCTGATACAGAAGTCCTCGATTCTGGGGATTCTGTTATGGATGTGTTAGCAGAGGGCCCAGGCGCAAACAGATACGAGGGAGAGGTAGACATGGATTGTCAAAAGTGAGCACTGCTCCCTTAATTTGAACACTTCGAGCCAGGGGTGAAGTGTAACCAAAAATAATCCAATTGCAAACAAGGGCAGCAACAAAGATATTACAAAAATTGTCTTTACTTCAAAAAGGGTAGCAACCAAAACAAGGAATCTCATAAATGAGAGCAGGTACAAAAACAACAGAGGAACCACAGCAGAGCTGGTATGGGAAGGCACAACTGATCTACAAAATAAACACTAAGAAAACGAGACTGTAAAAACGAAAACAAAGATGACAATACAAACTGAAAAACTAGAATTACTGAAAAATAGGGAGACAAGGAACGAATGACAGCGCAAGGACGAGGGTAACAGCAAGGACAGGATACTCAGGAACATCAAGACAGGGATCTCAAAACAAGGAACTCCAACAATGAACCGACAACAAGAGTAGGGAAACACACAACAGATATAGGGGGAATAATTAACACTGGAGAGACAGCAGGGCAATTAGCAAAACGAGACACAGGAAACGCAGAACTAACACAGGGCTACAGGAAAACACAAGACCAAACACAATGGGGAATATAAACAGGGAAGCACACAGAACTAACTACACAAGAGGACTGAACACTAGACAGAGTAAACATAACAACATACAAGGAAATAATAAATAACAATTAACAAGGGAACAAGAGACAATGTAGCAGGGGAAGGGCACAGAGAGACATGTAGACATTGAATATACACCAGTGCACCAGGAGGGTATGCATGAGGGAGACAAGGGGAAGTTCAAGGGGAAGTTCAGATGAATGTCCAGCAGGGGGAGGTACAGATGGGAAATGTCTGTGCAAAGGTGGGGGTAAATGTGGGGGTTGTTGAAGAGTACAGGCAGGGGGGAAGGGTCCTAGAATAGGCAGAGGAATATTGTTCATGAGTGGAGGGAGACCATGGGAGAGAATGTGAAAAGGAGGGGGCTCTTGAGGAGTACAGACAGGGGAGAAAGGTCCAGGGACAGGTGGACCCTTACAGTACCCCCCCCTCCAGGGACGGCTTCCAGAAGGCAAAAAGGACCATCTGGGAACGGGCAAGACAGGGGGCCGGGAACCAGGGAAGGTGAACACGGGGAGAGTCCGGGGGGAAAAGTCAGGATGGACAAGGCCGGGACGAGCGACACTGGGGCAGGGGGGCGGCGACAGAAACCCAGGAGGGGCATAGGAGAAGTGGGGCAGAGGAAAAGGGCCGGAGAGGGAGCTGGAGAAGGGAGAATGGGGCACGGGATCAGGAGGACTGGAGACGGGGACAGAGGCCAGGAGAGGGGGGAACAGAGACTCGGTGAGGGGAGCTCGAAACGGGGACAGAGGGCCGATGAGGGGGTCGAGGGGAACTGGAAACAGGACAAAGGGCCGATGAGGGGTTCTGGAGCAAAGGGGCGAGGGTGACAGGCCCGGAGTAGGACCCCAGACAGGGGACCCTCCAGGCGCCGGACTCAGGACCGGACCAGACGAGCCAGAGCAGAGGTGCGAAGCCGACGACCTTGGAGCAGGACCCCGGACGGGGACCACCCCAGGCGCAGACCTAGGGACCGGGCGCAGAACCCCGGACGGGGGTCTCTGCAGACGACGACCCCGGCGTAGACCACGGAGTCGGACAGGACCAGAAGAGGAGTCGGGACCAGATGAAGAGCCGGGACCAGATGAGGAGACGGGACCAGATGAGGAGACGGGACCAGATGAGGAGACGGGACCAGATGAGGAGCCAGGACCAGACGAGGAGACGGGACCAGATGAGGAGACAGGACCAGACGAGGAGATGGGACCAGATGAGGAGACGGGACCAGAGGAGGAGCCGGGACCAGATGAGGAGCCGGGACCAGACGACTCTCCAGGTGCAGATCGACCTCGGTGCAGACCTCGGCGTTGACCACGGCGTAGACCACAGCGCCGACCACGGCGCAGGGCTGGACCAGATGACTCTCTAGGTGCAGATCGACCTCTGTGCAGACCACGGCGTAGACCACGGTGCAGGGATGGACCAGATGAGGAGCCGGGACCAGGAGACTCCCCGGGGACAGGAGCACGACCCGGACTAGACGTCAGGGTCTTCCCGGGAGCCGGAGGAACAGGGGCAGCTAGAGCTGCCCTAGCAGGGGCTAAACTGGCAGTAGAGACTGGGTTAGCTACCTGGGTAAAGCTAGCTGCTAGGGCTACACTAGCAGGGGCTAGGCTGGCAGTAGCGGCTGGGCCAGTACAAGCTGCGGAGGGTGCACTAGCCAAGAGGGTTCGGGTGCTAGCTGTAGGTGCTACACTAGCCGGCGAGGCTAAGGTGCTAGCAGCAGGGGCTCTAGCGGACGCGACCGAAGGGCTAGCAGCAGGGGCTCTAGCGGACAAGACTGTAGTGCTAGCAGCAGGGGCTCTAGCGGACGAGACTGAGGTGCTAGCAGCAGGGGCTCTAGCGGACGAGACTGAGGTGCTAGCAGCAGGGGCTCTAGCGGACAAGACAAAGGTGCTAGCAGCAGGGGCTCTAGCAGACGAGACAGAGATGCTAGCAGCAGGGGCTCTAGCAAACGAGACTGGGGTGCTAGCAGCAGGGGCTCTAGCAGACGAGACAGAGATGCTAGCAGCAGGGGCTCTAGCAAACGAGACTGGGGTGCTAGCAACAGGGGCTCTAGCAGACGAGACAGAGATGCTAGCAGCAGGGGCTCTAGCAGACGAGACAGAGATGCTAGCAGCAGGGGCTCTAGCAGACAAGACAGAGATGCTAACAGCAGGGGCTCTAGCAAACAAGGCTGAGGAGCTAACAGCAGAGGCTACATTAGCATTCCGGAGTAAGCTAGCAAGGGCTGAGCTAGCAGTGGGGGCTGTGCGAGTAGCCTGGGCGGAACTAGCTTACAGGGCTACTCTAGCAGCTGAGACCATGCTAGTCTTCTTAGCCTTGCTAGCCTTCTAAGACCTGCTAGCTGTCCGTGCTACGCTAGCAGACGGGGCTAAAGTGTTAGTCGGAGTAACATGGGTATAACCCATCCTGATAACTGAAGGGGCAGTTCTAGCAGGATAGTTAACACTGGCTGGAGGGCCAGACCAAGGAACTGAGACCAGAGAAACTGGGGCCATAGGGAACGAGCTGGCTGACGGGGCGGAACGAGCTGGCTGACGGGGCGGAACGAGCTGGCTGACGGGGCAGTCCTAGCTATTGAGGCCTGGTTAGCTGCAGAGGCTAAGCTATCAGACGGGGCTGTACTAGCTGTTAAGGCCTGGTTAGCTGCAGAGGCTAAGCTATCAGACAGGGCTGTACTAGCTGTTGAGGCCTGGTTTGCTGCCGAGGCTAAGCTATCAGACAGGGCTGTACTAGCTGTTGTGGCCTGGTTAGCTGCAGAGGCTAAGCTATCAGACGGGGCTGTACTAGCTGTTGAGGCCTGGTTAGCTGCAGGGGCTAAGGTAGCAGACGGGGCTGGACTAGCTGTGTAAACCAAAATATTAGCCGACAGGGCGGCTCCAGGGAAACTGACCTTGCTAGCTGAAGGGGCAGTCCTAGCAGTGGGAAACGGGCTATCTGATGAAGCTACGCTAGCAGTAGGAACTGTAGTAGCAGTAGGGGCTGGGCTAGCCGTGGAAACCAAGAGTTTAGCCGACAGGGCGACTCCAGGGAAACTGACCTTGCTAGCTGAAGGGGCAGTCCTAGCAGTGGGGAACAGGCTGGCTGACGAGGCTACGCTAGCAGTAGGGACTGTACTAGCAGTAGGGAACAGGCTAGCTGACGAAGCTACGCTAGCAGTAGGGACTGAACTAGCAGTAGGGAACAGGCTAGCTGACGAAGCTATGCTAGCAGTAGGGACTGAACTAGCAGTAGGGAACAGGCTAGCTGATGAAGCTACGCTAGCAGTAGGGACTGAACTAGCAGTAGGGAACAGGCTAGCTGACGAAGCTACGCTAGCAGTAGGGACTGAACTAGCAGTAGGGAACAGGCTAGCTGACGAAGCTACAAGGGCTAGGCTAACCACAGGGGCAGGGTTAGCCATCGGGCCAGTGCTAGCTGCCTGAGCAGTGAGAGCTGCGGGGCCTAAGCTAGCCCTCCTAGATCTTCTAGCTCTCCGTGACTCGGTAACAGTAGAAGCTAACGGGGTAGCTGTCGAGGCTACAAGGGCTAGGCTAACCACAGGGGCAGGGTTAGCTATAAGGCTAGTGCTAGCTGCCTGAGAAGTGAGAGCTGCAGGGCCTAAGCTAACTGCTACACACACCGTGGGGCTAGCAGGCAGGGCTGAGGTGCTAGCAGTAGGTACCCTAGCAGGTGAGGCTATGCTGGTGGTAGAGGCCTTACCAGCAGTAGGGGCTTGACTGGAGACTGGGCTGGCAGTAGAGGCCTGGCTGGAGACTGAAACTGGGAATAGGCACTCCAACCAGGTCCTTAGGTAAATGTCCAGCTGTGGGGCCGGCTCAGGGTTCCAATCCATGACTGAGTGGATTAGCTGCTGGGCAGCCCCCTTCTCCATCAATGAGAAGGATCGGACATCACTCATGGCTAGGGTTGCCAGGGTGCTCAGGGCCTCCCTCGTTCCGTTCGCTGGGTCCAAACATGGTCGGTTCATTCTGTTATGGTTGTGTTAGCAGAGGGCCCAGGCGCAAACAGATACGAGGGAGAGGTAGATATGGATTGTCAAAAGTGAGCACTGCTCCCTTAATTTGAACACTTCGAGCCAGGGGTGAAGTGTAACCAAAAAGAATCCAATTGCAAACAAGGGCAGCAACAAAGATATTACAAAAATTGTCTTTACTTCAAAAAGGGTAGCAACCAAAACAAGGCATCTCATAAATGAGAGCAGGTACAAAAACAACAGAGGAACCACAGCAGAGCTGGTAGGGGAAGGCACAACTGATCTACAAAATAAACACTAAGAAAACGAGACTGTAAAAACGAAAACAAAGATGACAATACAAACTGAAAAACTAGACTTACTGAAAAATAGGGAGACAAGGAACGAATGACAGCGTCGCATTTCTTTCCTCTCTCCCAAGGCCTTCAAGGCCGTTCCTACCGCCGCCTCTACTGCACCATGGAGCCTGACACTGCTATGCCCTGCTTCGTGCCGGTGGCCGGACTATACTCAAATCAACTCTAAATGGATCTAATCAGTGGATTGCATATTTTCTTCAAGAAGCAGAATAAGGCTAACCCTCTCTGCCTATTGGGACATCATAATTGGGCTACAAACTTGAAGACGTGGTATTATTTGGATTATCGAAGCTTTTGGACTGCAATAAGAAGATTTTGGATCTGTTTACCGCGCACAGGATCTACCAAAATGAACTGATAAGACACTTGGACACTTGGACTAATAATGCATTCAGTCATTTGGACGGAGTTGTTAAAACTCACTCCACTCAAATCAATAGAGTTATATTCCACTCTATTCAAATCAAATTTAAAGGGACGTGGCTGGGATAAATTGTGCCAGTCAGTCAGCCAAAACAAATTCTTGGACCAAGGTCGAACCGAGAGCTCTGGAGTCGAAGGCTCTCTGGGAGATAAGAGTGGCGAGCGGCGTCCCACAACCCCAATCCCTAGTCCCCCCCCCCTTCCTCTGCATTGGCGCTGCAATGTCGGCTGCCTCGTGTGAGGGAGACCTCCCCCACCCAGGACTTGGCTTGTGCACTCCCCCCCACCTTCCCCCCCCCCCTCCCCCTACAGCCCTGTAACAACCCCAACCCACTCCACCCTCCTTCCGTAAATGGCGCTGCCTATGACGGCTGCCAGTCTGTTTGCGGTGGTGAATATGCATATGTTTGTCTCAAGGCTCTGTACCATTATTACTATCTAAAATGTAATAATTGTGGAATATTACTGTAATGAGCTGTATGTGTATGATCCAAGCGTCCTATGATCCTCATAGGAGCATAACAGAAAAAAGCATTCCATGTGAAGGTATTCTGTATCTTTGCATGTCAACTAATAAAGAAACTTGAAACTTGAACTTGAACTTGAAGGACAGGATACTCAGGAACATCAAGACAGGGATCTCAAAACAAGGAACTCCAACAATGAACCGACAACAAGAGTAGGGAAACACACACCAGATATAGGGGGAATAATTAACACTGGAGAGACAGCAGGGCAATTAGCAAAACGAGACACACATGAGGGAAAAGCAGAACTAACACAGGGCTACAGGAAAACACAAGACCAAACACAATGGGGAATATAAACAGGGAAGCACACAGAACTAACTACACAAGAGGACTGAACACTAGACAGAGTAAACATAACAACATACAAGGAAATAATAAATAACAATTAACAAGGGAACAAGAGACAATGTAGCAGGGGAAGGGCACAGAGAGACATGTAGACATTGAATATACACCAGTGCACCAGGAGGGTATGCATGAGGGAAACAAGGGGAAGTTCAGATGAATGTCCAGCAGGGGGAGGTACAGATGGGAAATGTCTGTGCAAAGGTGGGGGTAAATGTGGGGGTTGTTGAAGAGTACAGGCAGGGGGGAAGGGTCCTAGAATAGGCAGAGGAATATTGTTCATGAGTGGAGGGAGACCATGGGAGAGAATGTGAAAAGGAGGGGGCTCTTGAGGAGTACAGACAGGCGAGAAAGGTCCAGGGACAGGTGGACCCTTACAGATACTACAGATTATTCTGCCTCTGAGTCTGAAGATGAGATGTTTCCAATTTACAAGTAAGTTATTCTTTATTTTGATCATATAATATACTATTTATGTTTATTACATCATATTGATTACATGCTATTACATCATATTGATTACATGATATTACATAATCATTATTTGTTATAGTGAATATGAGATTCCAAGTACATCTGGTACTGGCCCAGGACAAAGTTACCCTTTTATACCCTAAAAATAGTATACGAACAGGTCGAAAAGTACCTTGCGAAGAAAATCGAATCTACGAATTCCAATCTGACTTCAGAACATCCGACTCCACTGACACATGACTTCTCTATTTGAACGACCACATCAAACAAGAGGTGGACGCGGGCAATTACTGCGGCCTGGTCATGCTGGACCTACAATAGGCCTTCGACACTGTCAATCACTCTGAGCTGGATGCAATCCTACCTGGAGGGGAGAGAACAGATGGTGGAGGTAAACGGAACCCTACCCCCCCCCCCCCCCCTCCCAGTGAGCTGTGGTGTTCCACAAGGAAGCATACTAGGACCGCTACTGTTCCTAATTTAATGACATGTCGTCAGCTTGTGACTGCAACTTGTTCCTGTTCACCCTGCTGGTCTCTGACAAGAACAAGTTACAGGTTGAAAAAACCCTCAGCTCGGAACTAGGCAGAATCTACACCTGGCTCGCTGATAACAAACTATCATTACACCTGGGTAAAACAGAGTCCATTCTCTTCAGCAAGACCGACGGCTTCACGATTACAGTGGGTGACAATATTGTCACAAGGAAAGATGATATTACATACCTGGGTCCATCCTAGAGGCAAATCTTTCCTGTGACAAAATGGCATCCAATGTAATGAAAAAAGTCAACCAACGAACTAGATTCTTGTACCGGATCTCCTCTGGTAAACAAGAATACCCTGAAGACTCTGGCAGGAGCACTCATTCAAGGGTACTACGACTATGCTTGCACCTCATGGTACCAAAGCACCTCAAAGGCGCTAAAAACAAAATTAAAAACATCACAAAACAAACTGGTCAGGCTACTGCTTGACCTTACTCCTAGAACCCACCTCACCCCTGCCCACTTTAACCTAGGATGGCTTAGAGTAGACGACAGCAACTTGCAATGGGCCTGGTCTACAAGATACACTACACCACTAAGGTACTTATGTACATCAAAATACTTCCCAAAGGTCAGTGAATACCACAACAACAACACCACAGGGAGCTCCACAAATCATGTTAAATCCAGATTCGGCTCAAATAAGGGACTAAACACGTTTAGCAATTATGCCACATCAATGTGGAACGCCCTACCCACAGCTGTAAAGGAATGTGAATCACTACCCACTTTCAAAATCACTCTCAAAGAGCACCTACAGGAGACTGCAATTCGAAACTGGCCCCTGTAAATGTCCAAACCCAACCCCCTCCAATGTACAGTCCCCCCCCCCCCCCACCCCACCTACCCAACCTCCTCCAATGTACAGTTTCTTCACCCTCAAATGTATATACTCTCTTTTTAGACTCTTTTTGTACTCATAAACAGTACTGTATATTAGATCTGGTATGTCATAAATGTCTATATGTAACAGTACTGTCTACCTGTATGTCATGTATGTCATATAGTTATGATGAATTGAAAATGGGGGACCGGACCCTGATGTAATCATGATGAAAGTCTTTCTCTGGTCTGCATCCCCTTAACAATTGTGTGTATTGAGCTGTACTGTACTGTACCCATTCTGCAATCTGTTAATTAAAGTTAATTAAACTATCTTCCATTAGTTGGATGTATGGCCTCTGCAAGGTTGTGTGCAGCCATTTGTTTTTGTAACATCTGCTACATCTGTCCCATGTGTTCTTTGCAGCTCACAGTTGTTAGTTCTGCCCCTCTTGACTGTGACAAAAAGGTTTTGAACAAACTTAATGTCATAGCTTGTATTTGATGATATTCTTCTTTGTTATTTACTTGAATGGTTTGATCATTGATTGATGGAGTAATATGGGGTTCTGATAAACAAAAATTATTTGTTAAAATAACATAAGCTAACATATATTTTTACATTTATGCAAATGCATATGCAATATGTATAACTTGAATAAGTAATAAATACAGAAACAACATGTTTAACAATATGTAAATGTGTAGCTACATTTATTTTACATTACATTAACATTTATACGGTCTTTGGCCCTTTGAGGGCAACCATAATGCTGATGTGGCCCTCTGTGAAAATGAGTTTGACACCCCTGTTCTAGACCATTCTATGATAATCGTCTTTTACTGGAATATTCCAGAACGTTGATATTTGTCGGCCTATTTCACTTTTACAGTGAAACCGAAAGAGCCCATTTCACAAAACAGCTTATATCTTCATAAAAATTTGTCTGATTTTACTAACACTGATAACATAGATTCCTTACCTGACATCAGATGGTATCCAACTGGTATATTCCAATTCCTGATCACCATTCGAAAAAATCGATAAGTGTATGGATCCAACGTGTGTACAGTGCAGTACATGATTCCGCGGGTCTCAGAGGCTCCAGAATGAACTGTGATAACCCCGGCTGCATCAGTGGACTGGAAAATGTGGAGTACAGGATTTTTTTCCCTATCCATTTTCATTGAGTCCATTCCAAAATCCCTTATGTCATCTGGGAGATGATAGGGGGCGCTTTTTTCCACATCTGATCGCCGGCGGCGCTCGGGTATACTAGGGTAGGCTTGCGTGATGCAATATGATTTCAGATCGCTAAAAAATAAAAATAAAAAAAATTCAGAGAAATCTCGTGAGTGGCTTTCAACATAACTATCGGAAACCAGAGATATCTCGTGAGTGGCAGTGAAAGTGTTAATCGCCAATGACGTGTTTAGACGTCATTCCTCGCCATGCGTAATCTGCCAATGACGTCGTACAGCGTCTTTGAGATCAATATTTCAAAAATCTGTCATGGCAATTGTAGAAAGAACGAGAGGTAGGCAGGTGAGCGTAGATGGGTATTTAATACAAGTATCTTACAGGGACGATACGATACAGTCTAGTGCTATATGCTGCTAACCTGACCGGTGTTTACTTCCTGAGTGACGTCAGAGTAGTACGGGGGCCGTCACGTCTCAAGCTTGTGTATCAGACTAGCACAATGCTCTACAATGTAGAGTCTACATCCTTCCTCTTAAGTTGTGCTCTAATGTAAATACTAACAATGCTCTACAGGATAGTAGGCTATAACAAATTACGCCATGAAAGTGATTACTATTAATATCTAGCATGTGGCTATTTGAACAAACCACAGGTTAACTGTACTTCAAGTGGTAATACACAACAGGTGTATAGTATGAACATCATTACTCCCTTTTTTCTTTTTTTTCCGAACAGTCCTTGTGACAAACACTACATATATCTGCTGTTTGGCCTGCAGACGCGGCCTGCCCGTGAGATGTACGGAGACTGAGTGTGCGGGTTAGTCTTTTGAACAGTCTCTTGTATCTGGGCGTGTTGTTGAGCATCTGCCTTCTCGGTGACAGGGTGACTGTTGCCTTCGGGTTGGCCAGTCGGAGGTTGGAGAGTGATATCGGGGTCGCTGAGGTCACCCTGTGGCGGTTCCGGTTCCAAGACGGGAAGAAGGTGTCTCCGATTCCTTCTGTACTCTCCTCCTTCTGACTACACGACGTAGGACCTTGGTTCCTTACTGTTACAAAGGGTCAGATTAAACCGAATATATATATTTATTGCTTGAGATCCCATGTATACTATTTGTATATCGTTTGATATCCCTTGTATATTCTTTGTACATATACACGGAATATCCCTTTACCTGGTACAGGACAGACCATAATATTCGTTCTCCTATTGGAAGCGATCCCCCTAGGCGCCACGGCCATACCCCCCAATGTCTAGTTCAAAGTCACCGCCAAAGACATGCCTGGACATGACCGGCTCTGCGCAAGAATACGAGACAGAAATAAGGCTGGTACTAGTTTGTTCACCTAACGTATAAATACGGCGCAGGTGAATACAGAAGTACTGTTACCCAATAAGTTGAAGCCTCACACCACGATACAACGTGCTGTGAAGTGGGCCCGTTTTGCCCCGAAATAGAGCCTTGAGACCGCGTGCGAATTGATAGCTGAAGTGTCAGAGTTTAACGCTGTATCGTCGAGTTCGACCTATTCTATTATTTAAGTAATAGTCTATTATGTATAGTGTATCGTGCGGCTACCGTTCTACAGTGACCAGCATTACCAACGCTTCCTCGTACCGAGCTAGTGTGCTTATCCAGGCTGCGTGTAGCTTTATGCCAAGCAAGCAGTGCAAAAATTTACCGTAGTGGCATGCAGTAATGCGCCTTTCATTTTCCGCCGCCCAGCGCCCAGGTCGTGCGGAAATAGGCTGTCTATTGCCATTCTCTTTGACAAACTCTAACCTTAACCAGCTCCTTAACAACGCCTAAACTTAACCGTTCTAACCTTAACCAACTCCGAAACAATGCCTAACCTTAACCTTAACCTTAACCATGCCTAACCTTAACCATAGAAATTATATTGCCATTCTCTTTGACAAACTCTAACCTTAACCAGCTCCTTAACAGCGCCTAAACTTAACCGTTCTAACCTTAACCAACTCCGAAACAATGCCTAACCTTAACCTTAACCTTAACCATGCCTAACCTTAACCGGCGAAAGAATACACGTTAAAAAAAAATCACGTTAAAAAATATTTTCGATGGGATTCGAACTCGCCAGCAAACAAGCCATAGGATCCACAGCCATGTGTCCTTGCCAATTGAGCTATTGCTAGATACTGAATAAGGGGCGGTGACTTATATATATTGAGCTCCGCTCGTGTCGGATCTCATGCGCATGCGCGGGCACCTCGCGCGAGCACGCCGGCGCACGCACGCACCTGAGCGAGCACGCCGCCGCCGGTGCACGCACGGTAGCATTTGTCTGAAAAGAAGGGCGCTTTACCGCACTAGCGTGCGGTGACGAATGCGGAAGCATTTTTGCACTGCTTGCTTGGCATTAACGTACAGGCATCCAGGCTGGGCGGCTTAACCTGGTGCCGTCATCCGAGGAGCCCTAGACGAGAACCGTGTGGATATGTACACTGGATAACCAACACCGGCGACTACAGAGCCCTTTTCGGCTGGATTATATTTGCTTTGGTCCTGTAGCTGATGGAGCGGAGAATCGTCTACACCCACAATTGTGTGGGATTTACCCGTGAGGAACATCACTCGAGCCCGTCTCTAGGAGAGGCTGGCTGGCTTTCACCTATGCTGCACGCATACTTGGATTATAGCTGCTGCTTTCGTCTGCCGATCAAGGGAGTAATGTACCGCCTCCCGTAGCTGGAGCTTATTGATTCCCCGTTGATCCAGAGTTTGCATTCGAACATTCCTCCCCCCTGCTGGCTTACAACCGGTGGGAACCCCCTTAGTATCTCCCGCTGCCCTACTAGTGTACCATAGATATAATTCCTATGATACAGGTGGTATTCATTATCTCCTGCGTAATATTCTAATGGACTTACGCTCTTGACCTATTCATGCACATTCTTCGCCTTACAAGCGCAACTCTAATTCTCAAGTAATGTAAGATAATCTTCGTGCTGCTAATAAATATTATTCTAACCCATATTTGTTGTGGAACCGTGTCATTGTGGAGGTGTTCATCTCATATACCTGTGTACTGTATGGCCAGTAGTAATGTACATAAGACAGTAGTGGTTTAATGATACCATACTTATTAATACAGTCAGGGAATTGTACCCCTCAGTTACAATTGGTCCTTCGAGCCGGAGGGTAATTAGCGTAATATTAATATAATATTAATATTAACATGGCCAATGATGAACACTCCACAAACGGTTCTCCTAAGCTAGATCGCCCGGAGCGCAGACGGCAGCCACCTCGTTACCTAGAGGACTACGCTGCCAGTCTACTACCTAGCTTTATACAGACGTTAAACGCGGAAAAAGCAGATAGTAAAAGTATGTCAAACCCTAACGACCAGGCGACCCCGCCAGTAGAGACCTTAGTGGGTTCTAACGTAACTGACCAAGCTCACGGGGGGGACCAGGAGGGACATGACATGACTTTACCCCCCAACAACGCCAACGGGACAGTCCCCGGAGAGCTCCAGGATAAAGAAAGCGCTCCAGGGACGGAACCCGACCCACTACCAGAAGAGACGCACACCCTCGGAGCGCGACAGGAGAACGGATCTCCAACGAGCACTGCCAGAAGCCGATCACCTCCGCCTGTGTCTTCCCCCAGCGAAGCGGACAAGATGCTGGCGCAGGCACTCATCGCCACCCTGGCAGCCTCCACCGAACGCGATCGACTTCAAGCGCAACAGACGAGCGAGCGTGAACAAGCTGCAGACCAACGAGAGCGCCTTCACGCGCAACTCCAAGCGCAAGCCCTCCGTGAACGCGAACATTCTGCAACCGAGCGAGAGCGCTTCCAGGCGCAACAAAGGAGTGAAGACGACCGCATAAGACTGGAGACCAGACGCCTTCAGACGGAAGAGAACATTGAAAGAAGCCGCGCCGATGCACAGCACGCCGCCGCCAATGCACAGCGCGACGCCGCAAATGCACAGCTCCACGCCGCCCATGCCAGCACCAATGCACAGCGCGACGCCGCCCATGCCAGCGCCAATGCACAGCGCGACGCCGCCAATGCCCACCGCGAAGCAGAGCGCGACGCCGCCCATGCCCAGCGCGAAGCAGAGCGCGACCGGCAGCAGGCGAAGATGGTAGAACAATTGATCACCATGGCGACACCCCCGCACTCCGCACGGAGCTCCCGGAGATCATCACGACAAGGGTCTAGGGCACATTCCCCTACCCGACCAAGCGACCCGGGACCCCGCCAACAGGAGGATCCTGTCCACGTCTCCGAACCCCCTCCCCGGCCGGTCCATACGAGACCCAGCAACCGGGAAGAACCGGCCTACGTCGCCGAGAGACTGAACAGAAGACTCCAGGACCTAGCAGAGGAAGAGGAAGAGGAGGAATGTCAAGCCGACCAGCAGCAACGTACTCTGGACCAGGAGGCCCAGTACAGCCCCGACCAGCAGCAACGTACTCTGGACCAGGAGGCCCAGTACAGCCCAGACGTCAGCCCCGAGGCACTGCGCTACAAACCCCCGACTCAACTCACGGGTGAGTTTGACGCACCGCCAGCCCCGAGGAACAGCACCTGGGTACCCGGGCTTCGGTACCCACCAAGTACCAGCCCAAGACGACACGTACGGGGAGACTCGCCCAGGAGGCCTCTCCCCCAACGCTCACCGATGTGCCAGCCATCCATGGCATCGTACCTTGGCACACCGACATTCCCGGATTTTACACGCGAGGACAGAGCACAGTACACGGAGCTACGGATGTGCTTAGAGACTATGCTGTCCGACGTCCCAGACGAGACGTACAAATATGCTATCCTACTCAAGCACCTGAAGGTGCCCAGAGCGCACAATATAGCGCTGGCATATTCCAACTCTACTACCCCATACACCGCGGCTCTAGTAGCCCTCGACCAACGTTATGGACGCATATGGGACTACGTGATACAAGAGATAAGAGACATCGACCGTCTCCCCCCAGCCAGAGACAACAGAGCATTAGATGACCTCTCTATCATGGTACAGTCCCTGGTAGGGATGCTGGGGTCCCAAAAGGAAAAAGGGATATACGAACTGTACGCTAACTCTAATGTAGAGAGAATATTAGAGAAGCTCCCTCCCGCCCGACAAGAGCGTTTTCGGCGGCAGAGAGACCACCGTGACCCCAACGGCCCAGAGGCATCCCTCCTAGACCTGTCTGAGTTCCTCGCCAGGGAGGTCAGCAGCTTACGACTAGACACGTTCATATGGAGTGGACCAAGCCCAAGACCAGGACCTCGGGGATTAAATGATAACCGCCGGTCGGTGACCGTTATGCACCAAGCCGAATCAGTACCGCAGCACAAGAACCACAACACCCCCTCGACGAAAGAGGAGTGGAAGATTGAATGCCAGTACTGTGAAGGGGAACATCGGCTGTATCAATGCGACACTTTCGGGAAGCTGACCACGGACGAGGTGAGTCAGTGGATCAAGGACCACCGCCGCTGCTTCCGCTGCGCGCGCAGCCATATGGCAGCTGAGTGCCGCTTGAAGAAGAAGTGCGGCAGGTGCGGCGGCACCCACTTGGAGGTCCTGCATGACATCAACAGGCGTCCGACGGGACAACAGAGTGGGCCCGTCACGGTAATGTACCAGGCCGAGGCGGTGGCACCAGTACCAAAGATCCACCAGACCGCTCCCTGGTGTCCCGACTGCTACAGCAGACACTGGGAGTCACGGTGCTACTCGGACGACCGCGAGTCGGCACCACTCCAGAAGATCCAAAGCAACCGACCAACAGGAGTGCTCCACATTGACCAGCATAGCGGGACCCCCCGAGTGCTCATCAAAGTGGTCAGAGTGCTCCTGAGCTACGAGGACAAGGTCCTGGACACTTACGCCGTCCTGGACGATGGGTCTGAAAAGACTCTCCTCCTCGCTTCCGCCGCAGCCCAGTTGGGCCTGCAGGGTGCCAAAGGTACCATGACAATACGCACCATCAGAAGAGACCAGAAGACCATAAAGGGTGAAAAGGTCTCCTTCAAGATAGCAGCGGTGGACCAGCCCGAGAAGCAGTATAGTATTACCAACGTCTTCACCAGCCACGACATAGGCCTATCACAGTACACCTACCCCATCCCACAGCTGATGGCGAAGTATGTGCACCTACGTCAACTACCTATACCGCTTATCGACGGCGCCACACCGACCCTGCTCATCGGCTCCGACCACGCGGACATCATTCTCCCAATTGAGGCGGCCCACATCGGACCCAAAGGATGCCCAGTCGCGGTTCAGACCCGACTGGGGTGGACGCTCCAGGGCCCCCTCTACGGACTTGACAGTCAACCCACGTCTACACGCTGCCTACACACAAAGGCGAGCGACACCGGCCACTCCCTCGTACAGCCCGTTGAGAGGCTATTGACATTAAGCGAGAGGCCTGTGAGAGAACCGTGGGCACGAGAGGGAGTTCGGAACTCCACCCCCCTCAGCTGCGCTCCAGACGTAGCTGACCTCGAACCCAGCACCCCAAGCGACTCCTTGATGGGGCGGCCGGAACCGGCCCCTCCTCAGACGGGGTACAGAGCAAACAAGAGAAACAGACGGAGGAGGTGGAGGCGCAGCCAAGCACAGATCAAAGCAGTCTCAGGCCCGCTTCCTCCTAACCCCCCTACCATCCCTTCCAGCCCGTCAGAAGCGGGTCAAGGACGGGGACAACTTAAAAGTGGACACAGTCGTCGTGATCATAGACCAGTCACTACCCCGAGCTGCGTGGCCGGCCGGCCGCGTAAGCAAAGTGATCACTGGTGCCGACGGAAAGGTCAGAGCGGCAGAAGTGCTCGTCCAGGGCCGGACATACACCCGACCCGTGGCGAGGCTGATAGAGTTGCCAAGGCTCCCCGACTCTACTAATGACGACCATGACCCACTGACTTTGTGAATTGCTCTACTCCTCACAACGGACATTGAGTAGTGGACAGTGTGGTTAATCTGTCTATGCTTATCTAATTAGGTGCGGACTAATTAGGAGGCGGCTGTTACAAAGGGTCAGATTAAACCGAATATATATATTTATCGCTTGAGATCCCATGTATACTATTTGTATATCGTTTGATATCCCTTGTATATTCTTTGTACATATACACGGAATATCCCTTTACCTGGTACAGGACAGACCATAATATTCGTTCTCCTATTGGAAGCGATCCCCCTAGGCGCCACGGCCATACCCCCCAATGTCTAGTTCAAAGTCACCGCCAAAGACATGCCTGGACATGACCGGCTCTGCGCAAGAATACGAGACAGAAATAAGGCTGGTACTAGTTTGTTCACCTAACGTATAAATACGGCGCAGGTGAATACAGAAGTACTGTTACCCAATAAGTTGAAGCCTCACACCACGATACAACGTGCTGTGAAGTGGGCCCGTTTTGCCCCGAAATAGAGCCTTGAGACCGCGTGCGAATTGATAGCTGAAGTGTCAGAGTTTAACGCTGTATCGGCGAGTTCGACCTATTCTATTATTTAAGTAATAGTCTATTATGTATAGTGTATCGTGCGGCAACCGTTCTACAGTGACCAGCATTACCAACGCTTCCTCGTACCGAGCTAGTGTGCTTATCCTGGCTGGGCGGCTTAACCTGGTGCCGTCATCCGAGGAGCCCTAGACGAGAACCGTGTGGATATGTACACTGGATAACCTACACCGGCGACTACAGAGCCCTTTTCGGCTGGATTATATTTGCTTTGGTCCTGTAGCTGATGGAGCGGAGAATCGTCTACACCCACAATTGTGTGGGATTTACCCGTGAGGAACATCACTCGAGCCCGTCTCTAGGAGAGGCTGGCTGGCTTTCACCTATGCTGCACGCATACTTGGATTATAGCTGCTGCTTTCGTCTGCCGATCAAGGGAGTAATGTACCGCCTCCCGTAGCTGGAGCTTATTGATTCCCCGTTGATCCAGAGTTTGCATTCGAACATTCCTCCCCCCTGCTGGCTTACAACCGGTGGGAACCCCCTTAGTATCTCCCGCTGCCCTACTAGTGTACCATAGATATAATTCCTATGATACAGGTGGTATTCATTATCTCCTGCGTAATATTCTAATGGACTTACGCTCTTGACCTATTCATGCACGTTCTTCGCCTTACAAGCGCGACTCTAATTCTCAAGTAATGTAAGATAATCTTCGTGCTGCTAATAAATATTATTCTAACCCATATTTGTTGTGGAACCGTGTCATTGTGGAGGTGTTCATCTCATATACCTGTGTACTGTATGGCCAGTAGTAATGTACATAAGACAGTAGTGGTTTAATGATACCATACTTATTAATACAGTCAGGGAATTGTACCCCTCAGTTACACTTACAGATGCTCTTGATTGTGCCCATCCGGTCGAATCCACGTGGAGTCTGTAACCTCACTACATGTCCCTGGGCCAGTGGCTGGAGGGGCCTGATTGATCTGTCATAGCACGACTTCTGAATGCTGCGTTTCTTCTCGAGCTGTGCTTTGATCATCTTGTTGTCTTTCGCCTTAGGAACCAGTAGTGTCTTGCAGATGGGTAGGGTGGTACGTGTCTTTCTTGACATGAGCCGCTCAGCCGGTGACCCAAGTGACTGGTCACGTGGAACGTTACGGAGGTTGAGCAGATTTAGGAAGACGTCTGTTCCGTCCCGTCTGGACCTCTCCATGAGTTGCTTTGCGCTGCGCACAGCTCTCTCCGCTAGTCCATTCGCCTGCGGGAACTCCGGGCTACTGGTCACATGGTCGAAGTCCCAGGCCGAGGCGAACTCCTTGAAGCGCTGGCTTGTGTACTGGGCCCCGTTGTCCGATATTACTTTGTGTGGGGCTCCATGCACAGCGAAGTGTCTTTTCAGTTTTGTTATCACTGTGTTGGATGTGATGTCACGCAGCAGGTCCACCTCGAACCAACCTGAGTATGAGTCGACCAGCACTAGGTGGTGACGTCCATTCCACTCGAAGATGTCGGTCGCCACGGTTGACCACGGTAAGTCTGGAATGGGATGCAGCTTGAGTGGCTCCCTTTGTTGGTGTTGTTTTGTGCTGTTGCAGACGTGGCATGATGCCGTTTTCTCCTCGATATCCTTCGCCATGGCAGGCCAAAACACAATGTCCCTCGCCCTGCGCTTGGTCGACTCTGTGCCAGGGTGGCCTCTGTGCAGGATCGTGATGTAGTCCATTTGCAGTGATTTGGGAATGACGGCTCTTGAGCCCTTCATGATGACGCCATCGTCGATTGTGAGCTCATCTTTGAATGCAAAGTATTGTCGAGCCTCTGGAGGCAGCATCGACTCCCTCGCAGGCCATCCGTGGTTGATGATGTTGCATATTTTCTGCAGGGTTGGGTCCCTTTCTGTGTGTTCCTTGAGCTCGTTCAGACGTGATGAGGAAATGTGTCTCACTGCCATGACCTCAAAGTCTGTCTTTTCACCACTAAGCCGGTCTGTGGTTTGTCTGGGAGCACGTGACAACGTGTCCGCGAAATACATGTCCTTTCCCTTCTTGTACCTCAGCTCAAAATCGTACCTTTGGAGTCTAAGCATCATACGCTGCAGTCTGGCTGGAGCCGTGTGTAGGGGCTTTGACAGGATGGTGACCAGCGGTTGATGATCTGTTTCGATTAGGATGTGCTTTCCGTATACGTAGTCGTTGAACTTGGAGCACGCGAACACTACTGCGAGAAGCTCCTTCTCGATCTGTGCGTATCACCTCTCCGTCTCCGTCAAGGTGCGGGATGCATAAACGACTGGGACACCGTCCTGTAGACACGCCGCGCCTAGGCCATACTGGGAAGCGTCGCACGTGATTGTGACAGGCTTGCGGACGTCGTAGTACATCAGCGTGGGTGGGTTTGAGAGACACTGTTTCAGCACATCAAATGCATCTTGGTGCTGCTTGTACCAACACCATTCCGTGTCATGGTGCGTTAGGTGTCGCAAGGGGGCTGAGATTTCACTGAAGTTTGGGACAAACCTGGCCAAGTAGTTTACCATGCCGAGGAATCGCTGCAGAGCTGTTACATCTTCTGGTGCAGGCAGCTCGCTGATCGCTTGCGTCTTTGATGGGTCTGGCTTTAGACCCCGACTTGTGAACAGGTGTCCAACGTAGCCGACTTCTTTCAGTCTGAACCTGCATTTCTTGGAGTTGAGCCGTAAGTTGACTTCACGTGCTCTGTAGAGGACTTTCTTGAGATTTTCGTCATGCTCTTTCTCGCTGCTTCCTCCAACGATAATGTCATCGACTATCACTGCACAGGGGTATCCTGCGAAGATTTGCTCCATTGTGTGTTGG
The DNA here is from genome assembly GCF_963971535.1 of Notolepis coatsorum. Taxonomy (NCBI): domain Eukaryota; kingdom Metazoa; phylum Chordata; class Actinopteri; order Aulopiformes; family Paralepididae; genus Notolepis; species Notolepis coatsorum. The sequence continues at coordinate 217,448,690 of NC_140165.1, read as the reverse complement.
AAGACTTCACTGGCGCTGCTTATGCCAAAGGGCATTCTGAGGAAACGGAATCGTCCGAATGGCGAGCTGAATGTGGTCAGTAGCGATGATTTGTGATCCAGCGGTATTTGCCAAACAGAGTTCTTGGCGTCCAGTGTTGAGAACACGGTTGAGTTTGGCATATGCGCTGCTACTTCCTCCACAGTGCGCATTGGGTGATGTGGGCGTTTGAGCGCCTTGTTTAGGTCTCGTGGATCAATGCAGAGGCGTATGTCGTCTGAGTTCTTGTGGGTTGCTACCATTGAAGATACCCACTCAGTGGGTTCTGAGACTGGTGTTATGATGCCTGTGCTTGCCATTCTGTCCAGTTCCATCTTAACCTTCTCTCGCATAGCGACTGGGATCCGGCGTGCTGGCCTGACGACAGGCGTGGCCTCTCGGTCGATTTTCATGGAGTAGGTGTATGGGAGCCTACCCACCTCATCCTTGAAGAGGTCTGAATATTCCGAGAACATCTTGTGTGAAAAGTTTTCCTCGTCTGTCAGATGTAGCTGGTGTATCTCCTTACTGAGTGTGACCAGTCCCATGCTAAGGCTGTCTTGTAAACCCAGCAGCGTCTGGACGTCTTGTTGCACCATGTGGAACTGTAGGGAGTGGGACTTATCTGTTATGTAGCATGCTAGGGTTGCTGTCCCCAATGTGTGTATTTCATTTCCTCCGTAGGCAACCAGCCTCGCTGTTCTGGAGCGATCCACTCTCTCTTTGTATTTCACTTGGTTGAACGTTTTGCGAGATATCACGTTGCACTTGGCTCCGGTGACCACTTTGAGCTCGACAGGGATTCCGTGGACCTGGACTCTGCAGAATATTTCACTCTTTTGTGTCGCTGGTGATCCCACAGTATTGACTGTGTTTGTCACTACTGTGACTCCATCACAGTAGAACGAATCGTCGCTGTCGCCTGACGATATTGTTCTGTCAATCTGGTTCACAGCGTCCTACATTGGTTGTGCTTTGTTTTGGTGCAGCCAGTGTCCTAGTGTGTTGTTCTGTCATTTCGTGCATCTGACATGTCTCCACTGCCTTGGTTAAAGTTAGTTTGCTGTCACGGAGTAGTAGCTTCCTCATGCCATCATTTATTATGCCACACACAAGTCTATCTTTGATTAGCTCTTCGCGCAAATCTCCGAATTGACAGCTCTTTGCTTTGATTTTTAAATCACTGACATAGGCTTCAATAGTCTCATCTTGTTTCTGGCTCCTTGTATTAAACTTGTGCCTTTCCATGGTGACGTTTGTTTGTGGATTGCATAACTCACGGAATTTCCTCTTCAAACACTCCGTGTCTTCTCTTGATTGGGCGGGGACTATTTCTTCCCCCTGCTCGTCGTCTCCATCGTACAGGGCTGGTCCATACACGAATGCCCGTTCCCGTTCTATGGCTTCTGAGCCAGCCAGGTTTAGCAAGATGAAGGCTTGAGAGCGAGGCGGCTTGTCATAGTGTGCGGCAGCAATGAATATATCATACTCTTGCTAGAATATTCTCCAATTCTCCACAACGTGGCTGTCAAACACGAGTGGGCCTGGTTTGCGGAATCCTTCCGCCATGCTGAACGTGAGTCCTCGCGCGCTATTCCTCGTGCGTTATATATCCTAGTTATAGGCTACCTCCTAAACCTTCGCTTTTCACTTTCGGACGCGGGTTGACTACTGTGTCCACAACGTCTGACACCATGTAGAAAGAACGAGAGGTAGGCAGGTGAGCGTAGATGGGTATTTAATACAAGTATCTTACAGGGACGATACGATTCAGTCTAGTGCTATATGCTGCTAACCTGACCGGTGTTTACTTCCTGAGTGACGTCAGAGTAGTACGGGGGCCGTCACGTCTCAAGCTTGTGTATCAGACTAGCACAATGCTCTACAGCAATCATATTTCACCCACGGAGACTTGACGGGTGCTGTAGATCTCCTCTCAACTCTCCAACAGTTCAAGACCGCCATCTGGTGGCCGATCGACGAGGTGCCAAAACCGGAAGTGAGCGGCCGGAAGTGGTGCTCAACCATATTTCGTCCGGCCACTCGCTATCGCTCGCGGGACTCCATCTTGATACACTGGATATCGATCCGTTGCCAATAACTCGATAAACAACATGATTTGGACGTATATAGTATTATACAACCTGGAACTGGACCAACTAGATCGACATCCCATAATAACGATCTTTTTGCTCCACGCTGATCGCCCAACGCTACAAGGAAGCTGCGGTGAGTTTCAGCGTGTTTGATTATTATTATACATACAAACTGCTCTGATCTATATATCACCCATACTACATAAATGATTTAACGTCGGCCACGGACTTATAAACCCCCCCCCCCTCCGGTCACCAGCAGATGATGAGGCATGACGTTTAGGACCTTGTACAATTGAATTTTTTTATCTGACGTCAATCGGTATCAAACTACATTTGATGATCTAATATATGTATTTATGGCTATAACTCACGTTCTATGGAATGGTGCAGAAAACGATAAAAACATATTTATACTTTAGACCGTATTTTAGTATGAATGTGTGAATGAAAAAGTAGAACGTTGCTACATCCTAAACGATAGATACTTGATGTTGATTGGGCCATAGTAATGTCAATTTAGCAATACAATTTAAAAAGTTATAGCCCTGCAAAGAAGGGGAACATCTCCATAGACTTACATTGGTGGCAGAGAAGGGATTAAGATCAGAATAATCTCTGGCAGATAAAGGGTTAATACAATTTGAATGCCTGTAGTACACATTTCCAGCCATACAGGGAGATTTCCATTGATGAAAGGATGGTTGCCAGTAAAGCCAGAATTGGATTCAGACAATACATGAAAGACAAGCCGACCAAATTAGGTTACAAACTTTTTGTATTGGCTGACTCCAGAACTGCCTATACATACAACTTCTTTGTATATCAAGGGAAAGATGCTGTAGTCAGAGCCAAGAAGGGAGAGGGTCTCAGCGTCACCTCCGTAATGGATCTGATGAACTTTGACCTTCTTGGTAAATGCTACCACTTGGATAATTTCTATACCAGCCCCCTGCTTTTTAATAAATTAGCAGTCAACCATACAATGGCTTGTGGAACTGTCTGTGTGCACAGGGAAAGCTTTCCCCAAACCACGGCCAATGACCTGCCACCCAAGGCTGAGAGGGGAGACATGAGATGGCTGAGGAAGGGCAATCTCCTCTTTGCCAAGTGGATGGACAATAAGCTTGTGAGCGTGTGCAGCACTATCCACAGAGCCTACAGTCAGGCAACTACAGTGAGGAGAATGAAGGGAGCGGATGGACGGTGGCGTATGTCTAATGTCCCTATTCCGGACGCCATCAAGGACTATATTGGAGGTGGGCTTCCCACTCTCCAAGACATTTACAACAAGCGTTGCATGGGTAAGGCTAAGATAATAATAAAAGACTCTAGCCACCCAAACAACTGCCTCTTTGAACTGCTGCAGTCAGGCAAGCGATACCGGAGACTTTATGGGAGGGGTGTACCTGTCAGATGCCCTGATCCAGTACTATTCTGTACATGGCAAGACCATGCTATGGTATAAGACTTTATTTGACAATTTCTTGGACATTGCCGTTGTCAACTCCTTCATCCTGCACACACACTTGCTCAAAGATGCAGGGCAGACACTCCTGACTCAGAAGCACTTCAGGGAGACTCTGATGAAGGAGTTGCTTGGCTGGCCCAGCACTGCATGCTTCTCAGCGTCAATTAACATCACGGACATTCACCACCGCCCCGGTCTTACTCTACCCAGATCCCAAGAGGCAGTTCATCGTGGAGGTGGACGCCTCGGATACTGGACTAGGGGCTAACCTGTCCCAGCAGTCAGCGACGGACCACAAGGTCCATCCATGCGCCTTCTACTCTCGCCGGTTCCTTCCTGCTGAGATGATCTACGACATAGGGAATCGGGAGCTGTTGGCAGTGGTAGCTGCCTTGGAGGAGTGGTGTCATTGGCTGGAGGGGGCAGAGGAACCGTTTACCATTTGGACTGATCATAAGAACTTAATGTACATCCGTGCATCCAAGCGCCTCAACGGCCGGCAGGCAAGGTGGGCCAGCTTCCTCAGTCGGTTTGACTTCTCGCTGACCTTTCACCCTGGGTCCCGCAACACGAAGGCCGACTCTCTGTCCCGGCTACACACCAAGGAGGATCCAACTACAGAGAATCCGACTTCCATTCTCCCTGAGGCCAGGGTGGTGGGAATGGTTACCTGGGGCATCGAGACCGTGGTCAAGCATGCCTTACGTTTCCATCCTGCTCCGAGCAACGTACCTTTTCGTCGCCTCTTTGTCCCCGACTCTGTCCGTCCCGGGTTCTTCAATGGGGCCACACCAGCCGGTTTGCCATCAGCTCCCGAGACGGCGGACCTCCTGACGAGCCACGTGTTCCGCCTCCATGGGTTTCCCCAGGACCCAGTTCACCTCCCAGGTATGGCGGGTCTTTTGTAAGGGATTGGGGGCCACCATTCCTCTGGTTATCACCCACAGACTAACAGGCAGACAGAAAGAATGAACCAGAGCGTGGCGTCTGCTCTCCGGTGCGTTGCCGCCAAGAAGCCTGCATCCTGGAGCCGGTTCCTCCCCTGGGTCGAGTATGCCATCAACTCCCTGGTCAGCTCCACCACCGGCCTCGCGCCGTTCGAGGTATCTCTGGGCTACCAACCCCCTCTCTTCACAGCACAGGAGTCGGAAGTGGCAGTTCCCTCCGTGCAGATTCACTCCGACCGGTGTCGTCGCGTCTGAGAGATCACCAGGACTGCTCTGCTCCGGGCATCGGAGCGCGCCAGTCGGGGAGCTAACCGACGCCGGACCCCAGCGCCAGCATACCAACCAGGGCAGAGGGTGTGGCTATCCTCCAAGGATCTCTCACTTCAATCCACCCCCAAGAAGCTGAACCCCCGGTTCGTCTGTCCTTTCGAGATCCAGAAGGTGCTCAGCCCCACGGCGGTGAGTCTAAGGCTTCCAGCCTCCATGCAGATCCATCCTGTGTTTCATGTGTCCCATGTAAAACCTGTCTCTCTCAGTCCCCTGGTGCCTCCTGCCCCAGATCCGCCTCTTCCCGAGATGGTGGATGGACACCCCCAGTGGAGGGTTCGCCGGCTCATGGAGATCCGATGCCGAGGACGGGGGTTCCAGTATCTGGTGGACTGGGAGGGATACGGCCCCGAGGAACAGAGCTGGGTTTCCCGCCAGCTCATCATGGACCCCGCCCTGATCACCGACATTCACCGTTCCCATCCGGACAGGCTGAGGCCAGGCAGGTCGCCAGGGGGGGGGGGGGGGTACTGTGAGGGCTGGCCCAGCACTGCGTGCTTCTCAGCGTCAATTAACCTCACACACCTGAGATGAATTCCAATCAGCTCATCGGGATGACTCATATACGCTGACTGCAGGTCACTCGTTGTCGGGTCGTCTTGTCACCACAATTCTACTGCCGTGTACTCCCGTGGTCTCCTGTGCGAGACGTTACCGCTTCCCTGCCGTCCCACAGAGTTTTTTGCTCTGCACTCACTCTTCTTCCCCGTGAACCCGTGCCTTTGAATTGCTTTTCGGCGTTGCTCCTGGTCTTGAATAAGACCATTTTCTCTGAACAATTATCCACGTTAGCCCTGGACTCTATGCTTTCGTCCGCCTTCGGGTGTTTCCCTAATCCTTGAACAGTTGTTGATTTCTACGTTACTGGACTCTGCCTTTTTTCCCGTTGGGCTATTGACATTCTCCCTTAAAGGGGACGTTCCTATTTTTTCCCTCAAGTTACTGGACGCTGTTTTTTCTTCACTTCGATTTTGTCCTTAACACATTGGCGACCACGGTTTGCAGTGTAATATGGTTCTGGACGACCAGGGTTTGTCAACAAACCGATGTACTTTCTAACAGATATATATATACTTTATAGTATTGCTATCTGTCCATTCTCATTGTCACTTGAGTGCATAAACCGTGCCTTCATAATGGCTTAAAGAAAATAAAAATCCATTGGTTGGTTGTCATTTTATATCGTTGTGAATATTATAAGCTTTATCGCAGTTTTCGTCTCGTCTTTTTTCTGGGAAGCTAGATATGAGGCTAAAGGCTAGTCACGTTATATCAAATGCCATTTCTGTTGTATATATACGAATGAAATAAAACAAACTGCTTAGCATCCGGTCTATTACAGAGCATCTATGGATGAAATGGGGGCGGCGGGGGACGCCGACCAGTATTATTGATTAGCAATACAGTGTGCGTTCAAGTAGCCATATTCACTGATCGATCGCTTGCGTGTTACAACAATGTCCAATCCGGCTGTAATTTGGGTGAATAGTATCCTACCGTCAGCCCATGTGATCGCCGGCAGCTTTTCGTCATTATTCATCGGCATCTGGTAGATCGATATGTCCATTGGCTGATCATAAATCCCATTATTCCAGGCTGAAATCTGCAGCCTGATCAAAGATGGAGGATGTTCGGCTGGGATCCAGGCTCATATGAAACGCCCCAGACAGTAAAAAAAATAATTTTCCCATTCGGCCTCAATGATACTGCAGTGGAGCGATGGTGCCCCTAAGAGGATCTGGCCGGTATTGCATGTCGCCGATTTAAATCTGGCGGGTAAATCTGCAGAGTCGATCCGGGATCTTGATCCGTTTATTAATATGGAATAAAACAATAACAACTTGCCACGAGTTAACTCGTGGCTCTGGTCCTCAACGGGTGGAATCGAAACACGAGTTAACTCGTGGCTGGTCCTTAACACTTTGAGTGCCACTCACGAGATATCTCGGGTTTTTAATAGTGACGTTGAATGCCACTCACGAGATTTTTCGGATTTTTATTTCTTTTGCGATCTGAAAAATTATTGCATCACCCGAGCCTACCCGAGTATAGCCGAACGGCGCCGGCGATCACTGTGGAAAAAAGCACCCCCTGTAGTCTCCCAGATGACATAAGTGATTTTGGAATGGACTCAATGAAAATGAATGGGGGAAAAAATCCGGTACTCCACATTTTCCAGTCCACTGATCCAGCCGGGGTTACCACAGTTCATTCTGGAACCTCAGATCCCCGCTGATCATGGAGTTCTACAGTATCGCGTTGGATCCATACACGTATCGATTTTTTAGAATGGTGATCAGGAATTGGAATATACCAGTTGGATACCATCTGATGTCAGGTAAGGACTCTATGTTATCAGTGTTAGGATAATCAGAGTAAGTTTGATGAAGATATAGGCTGTTTTGTGAAATGTCTTCTTTCGGTTTCACTGTAAAAGTCCGAGAGGAAATCAACGAGGCGATTATCCGCGCGCGGCCGTAATGTGCTTGCATGCACGTATAATATTGATCATCTAGCGTTTATTTGAAAACGATTCATAAAAAGGCCGACGAATATCAACGTTGTGGAATATTCCACTAAAAGACGATTTTCATAGAATGCTCCAGAATGAGCTGTTTTTTATATCAAAACGGGGGCTTTTCTAACTGCTCTGAAACGGAAACGACGCGATAAAAAAACAATCTGCCTTGACAGCACTGACTGGAAAATAGTCTTTGATAATGCGATGGGCAGATTAGACACATAGCCATAATTTAAAACATAGATTAGGCGATATTAACGTTAACATTGGCGCCGATGGTGGCATTCAGCCGGTAAAAAGGAAAACCAGGCGTGGCGCTCAAAGTGTTAAAGTGTTAAAGGAACAGTGTTGCACATTTCTGTTGTACAAATAAATACAACCTCTGTTTTTGGCTAACTCTGATTTACCTGTCTGTGTCGTGCTGTTGGGGTTGCATACAAACCATAACACTCTGGTTACTGCTGCTACCCCCCGCCCCTCCCTCAGCTGTATGCCCATGTACTTGGGACATTTATTTAGCATTTTATCTTTGTATTTTTTGCATATATTATTTGCATTTATGTAGCATTTCTTTTTGCATTATTTGCATTTTGTTTAGAATTTTATCTTTGTATTTTTTGCATATATTTTCTGCGTTTATGTAGCATTTTATTTGCAGTATTTGCATATTTTTTGCATTTATGTAGCATTGTTTTGCATTTTTTTGACAATGTTTACAATTTTTTTTTGTTGAAATGTACAGAGTTGGCTTTTACTATTTTCATTTTTACAGATTTTACAGATTTATAATAAAACAACCCCATTTGGAGGCAAAACTATACAACTTTGTTGTTTTTTATTGATTTTATACTGTACACAATGGTAGAATATGATTATGCACAGGGTACATGTCATATTCAAAGACTGCATTATGTGGCAATAACCTCCTGTAGTGATCATAAGTGTTTTTTTCCAGCCAAATTCCATTGGAACCCATTTGGCACATTTTGTGTACCTTTGTCCTTTGAGTGTCCGCCTGGTACTACCCTTATTAGAACTGCTCTAGAAGCTATGTCCTTTGTACAATTGCTTAGCTTTTTGGTACAGTTGTTGTCAAGAAGTTTCTGAATGAGCTCAGTGGATCATCTTTTCCGGTCTGGACATTGTTAGCATGGTGTTATTTACTGTCAAACATGGGGGGAAAACAGGCGAGGATGAAAATCTATATTTCTCCTTTGGTTCATCACAATTTACTCATAGCATATTAACAGACACAATATTTATGACACTGGGAATACATTCCCTGAGGTCCATAGATGTTCCTAGATACCAAGAACATGCAAATGGACATTGTAGACGTGGAGCACTCTTCCCTTTTACTTGAGTATGTACTTTTAGGCAAATCTTCAAAAATTGCCGTTCTGCGGGTCTGGACACAGACCCGCAGAACGATATGCAAGCTAATTTCACTCTCCTTTCTTTGGGTCTAACACACAGAGAAGTTAAGTAAACAAGCCGTGCATCCATGAAGCTAAACCAAAGCTAAACCTTTGATAACGTTGAGCCCCAGGCCATTGCTCACAATGGACATTACCTTGGGAACACAGAAATGTAGAAATGGTCTTTTCCCCACATGATTACAGTTCCAGGAATTCATGATAGGATGAGAGACATGACTATATGGACTATATTGACTACAGCTTTTGCTGGTGTGCTGCTTTCAGACCCAATGAAGAGTTAGGGACTTGTCAGGTAAACTTTCCCTGATGTGAACACGCTACAGATTGCATTTCCACCTGACTCTGCTGAATATTTGATCACAATGTGAACCAAACTACCTCTGGAAGTGGTATGCATAGCCTACTGTGTGCATTTACACCTTTTTCATTATCCAGATACAAATCACATGTTAATACCAGGTGTAAATGGGGTCTGATTATCCTCACAATCTCCTCCCCACACTGTAAAAGAAAAAAAAAACAGAAAAGGCCAATGCAAAAAGGTTACTTGCTATATAAATTGAGACAACTTGTGTGTTTTTTACAGTGCTAGAGACATGCTGTGGTTTCGCTGCACGGCTCGGCTCCTCATACACAGTAATTATATACAGTAGGCCTATATTGTGGACGTTACTTAATTACATTCATTGTGAAAGATACAGGATGTTATTCAAACCTGTGTTAGAAATAATTTATATCCTGCATGATATTAAACCATATTTAGTTAGTTTAGTTAGTCAAAGTTGAGAGGGTGTCGATGAAATACTGCTGCACCACCTAACAAACACCATGAAGAAACATGAACTTTAGACGGCCTCCAGCATGCGCACAGACACACACACTATGTAAGGGATAATGTATAGCTACGAGGTCATTGTCGCAAAATAATTGACCGACACGGAGTTTAAAATACCGAGCCGCTTCGGCGAGGTGTTTTAAACGTCAGTGAAGGTCAATTATTTTGCGACAATGACCGAGTATAGCTATACATTATCCCGCTTATTACATGGCTAACTTACTAACAATATACCTAATTCATTTTACATCAACTCGCAACACTGGTTCTGGCTGCGTTCTGGCTCCGCTCGTCGCTCCGCCCCGTCATCCCCGGCAGCAGAACACCGGCAGTGTCTAATTGCACTGAAACAGTGTGTGTCAGTGGGCTTGATTGCGAACAGCTGCGCACAGCGGTCATTATTGAAAAAACAGCGGTCATTATTGAAAAATAATGACCGCTGTCGGGGGGCTATTGACCAATCACAAGCAAGCATTTCGGCGAATGTGAAAACGCCATGTAATAATGAGTTCTATTGTTGCCACCATAGAACAACTGAACTCCACATGGCCACTTGACTCACTATCTCTGTTTATCTTCGCTTTTTCAGCCACTGCTCACACAGACAGATGCTCACCCTACCTCTCAAGTCACTGTAGTATCACTGATTATACAACGGCATGCAAATTTCTCGATTCTGATTGGCTGAAACAGTCATTTTACACGTCTTTATTGGCAACAATTCCACGCTGCTGGCCCAGGACCCGCCCACAACCGACCCACATCGCATCACTCCGCCGGATCACAAGAAGGTGGCCAATAATCTTTACAAATGGATATGTTGATGGCGACTAAACGACTAAATATCAAGCGATTCTGTCACAGCGAATGTCTTAGTCGTTTAAACAATGTTGGATGATGTAATTGATGGGTCTTGAATCATTCTGTAACAAAAGAAAAATCGCGGATTGATTGATGGATTAATTTGCGATTTTTTTTTCAATTTCTTTTTCCTTTCGACTGTCAGCGCTCGCTCTAGTCTCCACCCACCGACACACACCCCCCCCCACACACATACACACACACACACACACACACACACGCACACGCACGCACACACACACACACTCTGCCTGCAACGCGGGGGATAGTCAGAGAGCTGGGTGCTGCGCTGTTCTAAGTGAGCATGGCCTATTGAGTTGATTGATTGCTAATTTTATTACTGTACGCTTGGTTTCCAACTGGTTAAGTTTAGGCCCTCTACAGTAGGTTAAAAAAAAAAAAAAAAAGAATAGGGCGAAGAAAACGTTTTTTTCCTATAGGGCAAAGAAGACGTTTTAATTTGTTTTACCTACTTTATATAGAAGCATCTAAGAATGAAGTTCTATGGAAAGTAGGTCTGCATTCCCTTAACAATTGTGTGTATTGAGCCGTACTGTATTGTACCCATTCTGCATCTGGTAATACAATTTTCAATCAATCATTCCAATAATACACAGTTGGATGTGTTAGTTGGTTGGATGCACTTCAAGCTGCTTCCACATGAGGCAACTTCTCTCAATCATTCCAATAATACACAGTTGGATGTGTTAGTTTGGTTGGATGCACTTCAAGCTGCTTCCACATGGAGGCAACTTGTCTTTTTTGTAGTTGTGGGAACTACTTTTTCTGGCGGATGGTTTTTTCAATAAATCTTCGATTAATGTGTGTTTATTGTATAGAAATAAGGTTGGATGAATCTGGCAGTTGTATAAAAGCTTTACACCACTTGCAGTCGTGATTTGTGAACAATAAACCATGCCTAGGGGGTCTAACGACCCTCGGCTGCGCCTCGGGCCTAACGACCACCCCTAGGCATGGTTTATTGTTCACAAACCACTCCTGCGCGTGATGTAATGCTTAAATAAAACACACACCACCGTGAACTTCAGAGCCACTACAACCCAGATTATGCCAGATACCATTATTTCCTGGAGTATGATTGGTCCATTCTTAGAAAGAAAGTGTTAAAGTTTAGCGGCAGTCTTCATTAAGGGTATATAAGTTGATGTAAGATACACAACAAGAGTAGTCGGGACTGGGACCGACTCGGGTTTTGTTCGATACAAATAAAACCTTTTTGCATCAGATTCTGCTTGGACCAAGTGTGTTTTGGACATTCAGTTTCAAGTTTCAAGTTTCAAGTTTCTTTAATAGTTGTCATACAGAAGTACAGAATACTTTCATACAAAATGCTTCTTACTGTTACGCTCCAGAGACTGTGCTAGACAAGATAGTATCAAATAACATAGTATAGCATGCAATTTAGAAGAAGAAAATGAGGTCACAGTGTTCGGTATAGACATATGTACAATGTTCTGAGTTACCATATAATATACAATACTATGCAGTGTACTAATGTACAGTACTATATAGTGCAAAGCAGAAATGGGATGAGGTACAATTTAGGTACAATTTACAGTAAGGTGTACGAGTTGTAGTGCAATCCTTCATCAATAAATATAAAGTGTGGGGAGTGGGTGCTACAGTGTGTTTGTTTAAAGTGGGTGTGTGCTATAAAGTGTGTGGAGTGGGTGCTACAGTGTGTTTGTTTAAAGTGAGTGTGTGCGTGTGGATGTGTGTGCTATGTGCGTTTGGTGGTTGTTGCTGTGTAGTGTTCATTGTTCGTTTAGCAGCCTGATGGCCTGGGGATAGAAGCTTCTTCTGAGTCTTTCTGTGCTCGCCTTGAGACTCCGGTATCGCTTGCCTGACCGCAGCAGTTCAAAGAGGCAGTTGTTCGGGTGACTGGAGTCTTTAATGATTCTCTTAGCCTTGCCCTTGCAACGCTTGTTGTAAATGTTCTGGAGGGTGGGGAGCCCCCCTCCAATTGTGCGTTCGGCTGAACGTGTCACTCTTTGTAGTCTGCTTCGGTCTTGTGCAGTGCTATTCCCAAACCAGGAGGTGATGTTGCCGGTCAAGATGCTCTCTATTGTACATGAGTAGAAGTTCTTAAGGATCTTCTGACTGACTTGGAACTTCCTTAGGCGCCTGAGGAAGTAGAGGCGTTGTCGTGCCTTCTTCACAACACTGTCAATGTGTGTGGTCCATGTCAAGTCCTCGGATATGTAGGCTCCGAGGTACTTAAAGCTGTTGACTCTCTCAACCGGTGCCCCGTCGATGCTGAGGGGGCTGTAGTCCTTGACCCCCGACCTCCTGAAGTCCACAATCATCTCCTTTGTTTTGCTGACGTTCAGGGAGAGGCTGTTTTCCTGGCACCATCCCGCCAGGACCTTGACCTCTTCCAGGTAGGCCCTCTCGTCGTTGGCAGAGATCAGGCCCACCACCACTGTGTCGTCAGCAAATTTGATGATTGTATTGCTACTCTGCTGAGCCACACAGTCGTGTGTGTACAGGGAGTAGAGGAGGGGACTCAGAACACAGCCCTGGGGGGCCCCTATGTTGAGGGTGATGGATGAGGAGGTGCAGTTGCCTGCTCTCACCACCTGGGGTCTGCCAGTCAGGAAGTCCAAGACCCACTGGCAGAGGTCATAGTTCAAGCCCAGGTCCCTGAGCTTGGCTATGAGTATGGAGGGGACTATGGTATTGAATGCCGAGCTGTAGTCGATGAATAGCATTCTCACATAGTTCCCCTGCCTCTTGTCCAGGTGTGATGCTGCTGTGTGCAGCACATGGGCTATGGCGTCCTCCGTGGACCTGTTGGGGCGGTATGCAAATTGCAGGGGGTCCATGTTGATGGGGAGGGAGGAGCAGATGTAGCCATTTACTAGCTTCTCAAAGCACTTCATGGCTATGGAGGTGAGAGCTACAGGGCGGTAGTCGTTGAGGCAAGCAGGCTTGGATTTTTTGGGTACAGGGATAATAGTGGACTTCTTCAGGCAGGTGGGGATGACCTGGTTAAGGACAGGTTAAATATGTCAGTGAATACTGGGGCCAGTTGGTCGGCACAGACTTTTAGGACGCGGCCGGGGATGCCGTCCAGACCTGCTGCCTTCCTGATATTCACTTTTTTAAAGGTCCGCCTCACCTCATGCTCTGTTACCCTGAACACTGCGCCTCCATCAGCAGCCGACCCCCCCCCCCCCCCCATTGCCGTGGCTTGTGAGCTGGTGTTGTTATTACCAGCATCAAACCTCGCATAGAAGGTATTGAGGTCATTTGCTAAGGAGATGTCACTGTTCAGTTTGAGGGAGGCGCCTTTGTAGTCTGTCATCGTTTTGAGCCCCTGCCACATAGCTCTAGAGTCAGCTTGTTCAAACTGGAGTTCAATTTTATCCCTGTAGCGCCGTTTGGCCTCTGACACTGTCCTCCTTACGTTGTATCGCGCCACCTTGTGGTCATTCATGTTGCCTGCCACTAGGCCGTCGTTGTATGCTTTGGTGCGCTCTCTCAGAGCTTCACGGACGGATTTGTCTACCCAGGGTTTTTGATTTGGGTAAACTCTCATTTTGGTAGTGGGGATTGTTTCTTCCACCATAGTACAAACATAGTCCAGCACTGTCTCCGTGTAGACATTAATGTTATCTGTGTCGCGGAACACATTCCAGTCTGTGCAGTCAAACGCAGACTGGAGCGTCTCCTCTGACGTCAAATCCCATTTCTGCACCTCTCGCGAGACTACAGGAGTACTTTTGATTCTCTGTTTGTACATTGGTGAAAGAAAGATGGACGCGTGATCTGATTTACCAAAGCCACTATCAGAATGAGCCTTGTAGCCACCTTTAAATTGCGTGTAACAGTGATCTAGGATGTTACCGCCTCTGGTGTTGCAAGTCACATGCTGATAGAAGTCAGGTAATACCTTTCTCAGATTGGCGCTATTGAAATAACCCAGCACTAAAATGGCGGCGTTAACGTTCGCCGCTTGTATTCTATTTACCTCGTCGTGGAGTCTGGAGAGCGCGACGTTGTTACTGGCTTGCGGTGGAATATACACTCCTACAAGGATGATCGCCGTTAACTCCCTCGGGAGGAAGAAAGGACGACACTTGATGGTTATATATTCCAGGTCTGGGCAGCAGTGGTTGGATAATTCCTTCACGTTAGTTGGATCGCTCCAATTGTTGTTAAACATGAAGGCAATACCTCCTCCACGTTGTTTACCGGACTCTGCTGTACGATCCTTGCGGTGGATAAAGAAGTGTTCGGCTGGTTGGATAGCGTGGTCTGGAACGTCCGGCGTGAGCCACGTTTCGGTGAAGCAGAGAACGTTGCAGTCTCTGACGTCTCTTTGGTATTGAATCCTTGCTCGGATGTCATCCAGTTTATTGTCAATTGATTGTACATTGGCTAGCAATATACTGGGCAATGGCGTTCGGTGGCGTCTGGATCTCAGCCTGTTACGGATCCCAGCTCTCTTCCCACGCCGTCTGGTTCCTTTGTTCCTGGGATCAAGGAACAAAGGGTCTGGTCCCATTCTCCGGAGAATCTCCTCAGGCCATTGTTGCGGTTCGGAAAGCTGGTCCAGTGAGTAATCCAATCGGTAAGTTTCCCGTAATCCGATGTCTATAAGTGACTGACGGTCATACACATTAAATGCACCTACTGTTGGTACAGACAAAACTCTTAAAACTATAAATATTAACAAAAGTAAGCACAGTCTCGACGGAGCGAACAGAAAGGCAGCCGATCGTTGCAGCGCCATTCTCTCACACAGTGCATCAGTCTAAATTTGATACTTTGATTCAGAGTCCCGTCGAATTAACGCTGAGTATTTTTCTAGTCGCCGGGTTGACAGGTCAGAGGTCATGTCATAACCGAGATCTGATTCACAACAGAGGTGTTGGTAATCAGAGCTCTCAGAAGGGCATTAGCATGTGAACATTTTGTGTTTGTGTGTGTGTGTGTGTGTGTGTGTGTGTGTGTGTGTGTGTGTGTGTGTGTGTGTGTGTGTGTGTGTGTGTGTGTCAGACCAGGCTGCAGAAACAAATGAGTGGGGGGGCATAAAATGTTCTCGGGGGGCACAATGGTTTTTCAACACAGGTTCCCTTTTATACGTTTCAGCTGGGACAACGGCGCTGTGGCTTGCTTGTCGCTGCCCACGTTGCTGAACTAAACAGCAGAGAGGCAATTGAAAAATCTAATTTCTCTCTATCTTAAGAACATTCACTTATACAAAAACAGACTGAACGGATATATATAACAGACCTGCTGGGGCAGCGGACTGAGAGCAGGGGACACAAACAGGCTGGATAAGATGGTCAGGAAGGCCAGTAGCGTGGTTGGGGTGGAGCTAGACTCTAGCGAGGGTGGCGGAGAGGAGGAACCTTGCTAAGCTCCAGGCCATCAGGGAAAACCCCTCCCACCCACTATACACAGACTTGGCTGACAGGAGGAGCATGTTATAGGCTCACACTACCTAAATGCAGCACTGAACGGCACAGGAAGTCCTTCATTCCGACAGCCATCAGAATATACAATGCACACTGTGCCTCACTGCATCACTGAGCACAGAGTGACAGTTACCATCTTCCTGGACTCTTACTTTTTAAACAGCACTGTGCAACCTACTGTAGACTTCAGTATATTTTTACTGTATTTATTTACTGTATCTTTTATTCTATTTTTATTTTATTTAATTTTATTCTATTCTTAGGCCATTTGTTTTGTTATTCTTATTCGTGACTTGTTCTGTCTAAATGTTTAATGTTGAGTGATTTGCAGTGTAAAATTTCCCTCAGGATAATACATTTCTATTCTATTCTATTCTATATCTTTGAAAAGTCTCCATTTATTCAACACTTCTGAATTCACTGACAAACTGAACTAACAAAAATAAGGTGCATAAAAAAGCAAACAAAATTCCTCTACTACAGGCTACTCACCATCATTAGTAGAGCGGCAAGCGGCGTTTGGGGACAGAGTGAAATAAAACACTGCCCCTCCACTCATTCCTGAACTTTTTTGTTAAGTCCTTCTCAAATGCCAACTGAATTAAATTGGCCTTGCGTCGATGAAGCATACTAAGGCGATGTTCTGTAAAGATGTTCTTGAGGGTAGAAAACGAATGATCACAGAGTGCCGTGCTAGCTTCAGTAGTGTTGGTGTTGATATCAGTGCCCACTAGGGCTGTCCCAGACTAAGGATTTGGATAGTCGATTAGTTGATTGAAAAAAAAAATAAATAAAAAAAAATTACCAGGGTGGGCACAGCTGACTCAGTGGGCGGGCCCGGCCCCCTAATGCCCGCCCATGGCGCCGGGTCTGGTGTGTGTGTGTGTGTGTGTGTGTGTGTGTGTGTGTGTGTGTGTGTGTGTGTGTGTGTGTGTGTGTGTGTGTGTGTGTGTGTGTGTGTGTGGTCTCTGCTTTGCTTCCCAATGACACATTCAGTAAAGAAATGTAAATATTTCTCTCAAAATCCGCATTTCTATCTGCTTACCTAAAGGTTAACAGTTAGCCTAAATTATATTTATTCATATGCTTTGTTATAGATCTTCCTTCGTACCTAGATACTTAGTCATTATGTGTGCCCTTTAAAGGTGGGGTACTGTAGGCAATTTCACAAGTGAGCAGAAGTGAGCTTACATAGCAGAAATAGAGCAAACTCTGCATCACTTTTCAAGCCTGGCGCAGAGGCAAAGGTTTTCCACATACTCCCAGAGGCATCAGCTGTGGGTGTGTGTGTGTGGGTCACGAGCAGATAATAGGGACTCTTAAAGTTATCCGTGAAATTAATAACCACTAACTGCTTACGCAGACATTTAGGAGAAGGGGGAAAATAAACAACACAAAACAACCTTTACAGGTGTTAGTCTCAAAGTGAGTAATTAAGAAAATAAATCAAGTCCAAAAAACAGGAATACTCTCAATAAAGACGTATAGTATAAAAGTAAATAAGCCACAAAGGCACCTCCTAATAACGGAGTTTATATTGAAAAAGTAAAACAATAAACCTCCACTAAGGGAGTTTATGTGTAGAATAACGGCAGTAGCCTAAAATAAGAATGACTACAATAAAGGCTAAATTCTGAATCAGAGATCTGCACTACACTTCAATATAATAAGCATGACCAAAAGGATAGCCAACACTAGGAAATTAATTAGCAGTTGACACTGCGAGATCCAAACTTAAATAGACTCAACATGGCCATAGGCACAGCTGCACTGAATCAGGTGCAATCAAGCCCACACACCTGCCGACCCATGAGGCAATTAACCACAGGGACCAGGGATTGACAGCTATCCCTCACAAAAAGGTGAAATAAAGCAAAAATAGACAGCTGTCCCTCACAGAAAGGTGAAATAAAGCAAAAACCATGACATCAGCTAATTTGAGCTGGATTAATTCATAAATTCCTGAAAAGTTTACTTATTGGAGATGTCGGTCCTCATTCTTGAACGGACATATGAGAAAGTTACAAAGAAATTCCTTGTAACTCGATTTATGAACTTCTTTGGCATTCTCAAACGGCTTCATTTAGTAAATCCTGTTATACAACGGCATGCAAATTTCTCGATTCTGATTGGCTGAAACAGTCATTTTACACGTCTTTATTGGCAACAATTCCACGCTGCTGGCCCAGGACCCGCCCACAACCGACCCACATCACATCACTCCGCCGGATCACAAGAAGGTGGCCAATAATCTTTACAAATGGATATGTTGATGGCGACTAAACGACTAAATATCAAGCGATTCTGTCACAGCGAATGTCTTAGTCGTTTAAACAATGTTGGATGATATAATTGATGGGTCTTGAATCATTCTGTAACAAAAGAAAAATCGCGGATTGATTGATGGATTAATTTGCGATTTTTTTTTCAATTTCTTTTTCCTTTCGACTGTCAGCGCTCGCTCTAGTCTCCACCCACCGACACACCCCCCCCCCCCCACACACATACACACACACACACACACACACACACACACGCACACACACACACGCACGCACACGCACGCACACACACACACACACTCTGCCTGCAACGCGGGGGATAGTCAGAGAGCTGGGTGCTGCGCTGTTCTAAGTGAGCATGGCCTATTGAGTTGATTGATTGATTGATTGCTAATTTTATTACTGTACGCTTGGTTTCCAACTGGTTAAGTTTAGGCCCTCTACAGTAGGTTTAAAAAAAAAAAAAAAAATAGGGCGAAGAAAACGTTTTTTTCCTATAGGGCAAAGAAGACGTTTTAATTTGTTTTACCTACTTTATATAGAAGCATCTAAGAATGAAGTTCTATGGAAAGTAGGTCTGCATTCCCTTAACAATTGTGTGTATTGAGCCGTACTGTATTGTACCCATTCTGCATCTGGTAATAAAATTTTCAATCAATCATTCCAATAATACACAGTTGGATGTGTTAGTTTGGTTGGATGCACTTCAAGCTGCTTCCACATGGAGGCAACTTGTCTTTTTTGTAGTTGTGGGAACAACTTTTTCTGGCGGATGGTTTTTTCAATAAATCTTCGATTAATGTGTGTTTATTGTATAGAAATAAGGTTGGATGAATCTGGCAGTTGTATAAAAGCTTTACACCACTTGCAGTCGTGATTTGTGAACAATAAACCATGCCTAGGGGGGTCTAACGACCACCCCTAGGCATGGTTTATTGTTCACAAACCACTCCTGCGCGTGATGTAATGCTTAAATAAGGGTTAGCACGGAGCAGACGCAATGGATAGCCTCTCCTTATAAGGAGCTGGCGGGGCGTTTCTGTATGCAAATTAAGGTGTACGAGAACACGCTTCCAGTTTAAGAATGAGTTTTTCTTTCATGGGAACCCAGCTGCGATGATTTTGGCCACCTATGAAGACCGTTTCCGGATGAGGATTTTCGTAAATTTGTTAGAACAAACTGTTTACCAAGATAGTTACAAAAATACTTACGAACATGAGGTCCGTTGTTTCCAAATTTGAACAGAATGGAATACTGGTAAGGATGACACAAAATGGCCACCCAAAAAAATTCCATTGTGACATCACATGAAAACAAGGGATATTGTGGCTAAGGCCCCGTTTAGACGGAAACGCTAGCAGGTGAATCCGCAAAAATATTTTTTCGGATGTGCCTTTCGTTTATACGGAAACAGCGTTTTTACGGGGTGAAACCGCAAAAAAGTGAGACTACCTTCCAGGGTGGAATTCCTAGAAACGCAAAACCTTTGCGCTCTCGTCTAAACTGTTAAACCGTATAAATCTGTTAAAACGATGACGAAAGGGTTGTCACGGCTCTGGTCGCACGTACTGCTTACGTCACAGGTAGCAGGTATGCGCCAGTAGCCGAGACGTAAACAAAGCAAGTATGTCTGACTATTATCAACGGAGATCACCTGAAGGCTACATTGGCAGTACTTTTAACCCTTTCACTGCCACACGACAGAAGGTTAACCCTTTACTATCACACAACCGGCTGTCGTGTGGCAGTGAAAGGGTTAAATACACAAGAATCTGTCCCGCGGCGTGAGTGGACCCACTGTCTGTGAGTGACTCTGCTTTCGTCCAATCACATTCCCCATCCACAGTCTGCGAATCAGAGGCAGAGTAGGGCGGGTCTTCACAGCACGTCATGTGACATATGCGCCAATCGTGTGACAGCGGGGCTCCGTCGTTACAGCCTCGTCTGCACAAAGAATTCCACCCCAAAACGCTCGTCTAAACGTAAAATTAAAAGTGAAACCGCAAGATGACTTTTGCGGTTTCTGTTCACAAAACGCTCGTCTAAACGTAGCCTAAGCCTCTGTGGTATTTTAAGAGTCATGTATTACAACAGTATGTCATTTAAACAGGACAGGTGTAACTGAGGGGTTACAAAACCCTGACTGTATTAAAGATTGTGATAGATTAAACCACTACTACATATTATTATTATTATTACTTGCCAGACAGTACAGTTAATTATGGCAGACACTCAGAATAGACGGCATGGTGACAAGGAGATATCATTTACAGTATTTATTATTATGCAGAAGATACAACTGGTAATTACTGGGTCGCTCTTTTATGGCGAATGATATTAGAAAGTCAGAGAGTAGCAACGTCAGTGGGAATGAATAATTCCTAGGCTAGGTATACTAGACCAGACGCCGCCTGGCGTGGGATGGCAATATAGGGGGGCAAAACGAGGGTACAGCTGGAGACTGGTGATATCCTCCCAGAGTTGTAAGCTCCAGAGGAATGAAGAATGTACGGATACTCAGGCTGTTCACTTGAAGAAAAGGGGGTTCTCATACGGATCCGGTCTTTATAATCCAAGTGCTCAGTAGCAAGGTAATAGCTGTAATCCAATGCCCGATAGCAATGATGATAGCCAGCCAGCTTCGTCCCCGAAGCTAGCCCGATGTAGAATCTTCAGGGTAGTTAAATCCAAACGACGAGGGTATTAACGATGCTCTTCTCCACGGTACTACGTTTCCACAATCACTATAATCCAACCAATAATGGTTCTACAATATCGCCGCGGTAGGTTCCAATGCGCACATGTCCAATAGTTCTGCTACTAGGCCCACCTCTGGCACTAATTACTTTAAGTCCACACACACTCGCTAAGGTTCACGCTAGTTACTAAACGAACGAACTGCTTGTTAATGCTGCACACCGAACGAACAGCTGTAATACGATTCACACTAAATGACGACTCTTTACTTCACATTAAGTTAGGTCGAACTTGACTCTGCTATACGCTAGGTTCAACTACTGCTGTTGCATTACTCCGGACGAACTTCACGTTACTGTATTAGGTCGAACCGGTACGAACTGCTACTGTTTGCGCCTTCCACAATATATATACTTAGAGGGCTTTCTAGTGCGCAGCCGAAGCTCTTGTCTGGAATCAATGCGCTGGCCCCAGGCATGTCTCAACTTGTCCAGACTCGTCTTTGAACTTGTCTCAGGGGCGCGATTCTAGGCGCCGCCGACGTCAAGGGCATTATCCAATGAGGAAAGCGAATAATGCTATGATTCAAACGGAGGCTTAAAGGGATATAGCTTATATAAATAATATACAAGTTATATAAAACAATAAAACGTAGATTCTCAATGTTAATCTGGCCCTTCAGAACAGCCGCCTCCTAATTAGTCCGCACCTAATTAGTAAAGGGAGCACAGATTAATATTAGGGTCCAGTCAACTTCTCCATACTTGTTGTGAGGAGTAGGGCAATCTACAAAGTCAGTGGGTCATGGTCGTCATCAGGGGAGTCAGGGATCTCCGGCAGCTCTATCAACTTCGCCACAGGTCGGGTGTAAGTCCGCCCTTGGACTATGACTTCTGCCGCTCTGACCTTCCCATCGGCACCAGTAATCACTCTGCTCACGCGGCCGGCCGGCCACGTAGCTCGGGGTAGTGACTGGTCTATTATCATGACGACTGTGTCCACCTTCAGGTTGTCCCTGTCCTTTACCCACTTCTGACGGGCTTGGAGGGATGGTAGATAATGGAGGAGGAAGCGGGTCCAAAACTGGTCGGCCAGTACTTGGCTGTGTCTCCACATTCTCCGGCCGTTCATCTCATCTTGTCTGTACACCGCCTGTGGAAGGGCAGGGTCCAGCCGCCCCATCAAGAGATAGTTTGGGGTGACTGGGTCGACGTCTGCTACATCACTTGAGACGTAACCGAGGGGCTTAGAGTTCAAGACGCCCTCGATCTCCGTGAGGACTGTCATCAGGACTTCCTCCACCACGGTCTGGGCCCCAAGTACGGTGTACATAGCAGTCTTTATAGAACGGACTTCTCTTTCCCAGGTTCCCCCGAAATGAGGGGCGTTCGGGGGGTTGAACTGGAATGTGATCTGAGCGGGAGTGAGGCGGGTCTTAAGTTCTTCACCCATAGCCATGAAGCTCTCTCTCAGTTCTGTATCTCCTCCTCTGAAGTTTGTCCCTTGGTCGGACAACAACACAGATGGGGTTCCTCTCCAGGCTTGGAATCTCCGGAAGGACATGAGGAATGAGTCCGTACTCATGGTCTGGAGGATTTCAATATGAACAGCTCGGGTGGTCATACACTTGTACACAATGCCCCACCTCTTCTCTGTCCCTCTTCCTTTCTTGACGTTGAATGGGCCGAAGCAGTCCACGCCCGTGGAGTGGAAGGCCCTCTCGCCGAGTCGGAGGCGGCAGGGAGGCAGGTCGGCCATCATCGGGATACTAGGCTGTGCTCTCCACTTGCGACAGGTTACGCAAGTCCGTTGGAAGCGACGTACTGCTTCTCTCCCTTGGAGTATCCAGAAGCGTCGTCGGATCTCAGCGAAGACTCTCTCTGCCCCCGCGTGGTGCACCACCTCGTCGTACTTCTGGATGATCAGCTCGGTTATCTTGTGTCGGCTGTTGAGGACGATAGGATGCTTAGCATCGTCAGTCACGTCCGGGGCCCGTCTCAATCGACCACCCACCCTGATGAGGTGCTGGGCGTCGAGCTCTGGGGCCAAGGTGAGAAGTCGGCTGTCTGAGGGGACTGGCTTTTCCCCTGTCAGGCAGTCTAGTTCTTCTGGGAATGAGTCTCTTTGGGCTCTCCTTAGCAGAAGAAGTTCGGCTTCTTTGTAGTTCGATGCGTCAAGGTCTGTGGTGGGGGGAACCTCAGGGTGGTGCCACAAGAATGTCCTTTTCTGAGCACTCTCAAGAGTTAAGCAGTCGTCTAGGTTCGGGTCCGTTGGAGCCGGGGCGTGCGTCAGCCCGCAGAACATAGACTTCTTGATCTCTGCCTCCTCTTGACTCGCCTCCCGTGGTGTGGGGGTAGGCCACTTCTCCTCTGGGAGCTTGAGGAACTCAGGACCGTCACTGTAAGGGTTAAGACGTGTGAGGTCGTCTAAGGACATCCCCCGTGTGATGACATCCGCTGGGTTCTGCTTGGTGTCAACGTATCTCCAACATGCTGATCCTACCAAGTCTTGGATCTCGGTGACTCGGACTCCGACGAAAACTTTGTATCGACAGGAGTCGGACTGGATCCAAGTGAGCACAGTCATAGAGTCTGACCACAGGATTGTCTTTCGCACCGTTATGGTGAGTTCACTTTGTATCAGCGTGGCGAGTTGCGCGCCTACCAGAGCTGCGCAGAGCTCTAGACGCGGGATCGACTGCTGCTTGCGGGGAGCTATCCTCGAGCGGGCTATATGTACTTCTCCTCCCTCTTCTCGGGCTCTCAGGTAAGCCACCGATCCGTAAGCCACTTCGGAGGCGTCACTGAAGACGTGCAGGTCTATCTGACACGTCTCCAGCCGCACTGTAGGGGGGAAGTAGCTCCGTCGAATGTTCACATCTTGGAGTGAGTCGAGTTCTCCCTCCCATTCTCTCCAGGTGGAAGCCAGGTGCTCGGGTATGGGGTCGTCCCAGCCCTGCTCCTTGTCCCACAGTTCTCGCACCAGCATCTTCGCCCGAGTGGTGTAAGGTAGGATACACCCCAGCGGGTCGTATTGGCTTGCGAGTGTTCTGTATACACTCCGCCGAGTGGTCGGTAGAGGGGTCGACCTTCCCTGCTCCGTGGTCAGGGGTGTGTGATTGTAATGGAGCGAGTCTGTTTTGAAACGCCAGACGAGGCCCAATGTCATTTCCTGTGCTTCACCTGGGGTGGTCGCCATCCAGGTCTCGCTGCTTGCTGCCTTTGTCTCTGGGGGGAGGCTGCGGAGTACGTAAGGGTCACTGCTGGCCCATTGCCTGAGGTCGAATCCACCTTTGACCAGGGAGGCTCGTAGCTTCAGCAAGATGCTCTCAGCTTCTTCTGGCGTAGATACGCTCTGTAGGCAGTTGTCCACGTAGAAACTCCTTTCCACGCTGTGTCTGACCTCCTCGTCGGCTCCAGGGTCTTCAGCCACGTGCTTCTGTAGCGCGAACGTGGCGCAGCATGGGCTGCATGTGGTGCCGAATAGGAGGGCCTCCCATTGATAGATTGAGGGTTGTTCATCGTCGATTCCTCTCTCTCCACAGGAACCGCAGCAGGGGCTTGTCTTCCTCCATCAGTCGCACTTGTAGGAACATTCCTTTGATGTCGCCGCTGATGGCTACTTTGTCCTGGCGGAAACGTAATAGTACGCCGAGGAGGGAGGGGCCGAGTGTCGGGCCGGGCAGGAGCAAGTTATTCAGGTTCTGTAGTCCAATCTGATAACTGCAGTTAAATACAATGCGGTTCTTGCCGTTGTGGTAGACCTTGTGATGGGGCACGTACCAGGATTCAGTCGTCTGGTCTGCCTTGTGGTCGTCGATTTTCTTTATATGTCCAGCCGTGATCAGCTTGTCAATCTCGGCGCGGTATATCGTTGCTTGAGGGGGGTCTTTAGCGAGACGCCGCTCTGTGTTCTGTAGATAGCGTTGTGTCACTTCTTTTGATGCGTGCAGGGTGGGCATCCCCTCCCGCCTCAAGAGTGGAGTCGCGTATCTCATCACTCCGTCGACCTCGACCCTTTTGGTCTTCTGCTCGAGGAGAGCTATGGCGTACTTGTCTTCCTTGGAGCGAACTAGTTTACGTTCGTTCTTGAATGGCAGCGAGTCTAATGTCCATAGTCTCTCGACGTGCTGCAAGAGGGTAGTGTCTTGGTCGCTCACCTTCGTGTAGAGGCAGCGTGTGGACGTTGGTCGGTTGGAAGGCCCAGAGAGGGGGCCTTGGAGCGTCCAGCCCAGGCGGGTCTTGACCGCGGCTGGGCAGCCTCTGGGTCCGATGTGGACCGCGTCCGTTGGGACGATGAGGTCTGGGTGGTCGGAGCCTATGAGCAGTGTCGGTGTGGCGCCTTCGATGAGCGGTATAGGCAGTCGGCGTAGGTGCGCGTACTTCTCCATCAGCTGTGGGATGGGGTAGTCATAGCGTGACAGACCTATGTCGTGGCTTGTGAACGCCTTGGTGATGCTGTACCGCTTCTTGGGCTGCTCGACCGCTGCTATTGTGAATGAGACGTTTTCACCCTTTATTGTTTTTAGGTCTCGCCGAATGGTACGGATTGTCATTGTTTCCTCGGTACCCCGCAGGCCCAACTGGGTTGCGGCGGAAGCGAGGAGAAGAGTCTTTTCTGACCCGTCGTCGAGGACGGCGTAGGTGTCAAGGACCTTGTCCTCGTAGCTCAGGAGCACTCGGACCACCTTGAGGAGCACTCGGGAGCTCCCGCTCTTCGCAGGGTCTATGAATAGGACGTCTGCTCTCGAGCTGCGTTGTGGTGCGGGTCTCCGCTTGTTGCTCTCGTGTAGGACCTCCAGGTGGGCGCCGTCACACTTGCTGCATCTTTTCTTCAGGCGGCACTCAGCTGCCATGTGGCTGCGCGCGCAGCGGAAGCAGCGGCGGTTCGCTTTAATCCACTGACTCACTTCTTCAGCGGTCAACTTCTTAAAGGTGTCGCATTGAGATAAGTTCAAGTTCAAGTTCTTTAATAGTTGTCATACAGAAGTACAGAATACTTTCATACAAAATGCTTCTTACTGTTACGCTCCAGATAGCCAGTGTTCGTGGTCACAATACTGGCATGCGATCTTCCATTTTCCCTTCGCGGGGGGGGTGTTATGGCTCTTGTGCCGCGGCACTGACTCGGCCTGGTGCATCACGGTGACGGGCCGGCGGTTGTCGTTGAACCTTCTCGGTCCATCTTTAGGGTTAGAGCCACCCCACGCGAATGTGTCTATTCGTAGACTGCTGACCTCCCTGGCTAGGAAGTCAGCAAGGTCTAGGAGGGATTGTTCTGGGCCGTGGGGGTCACGGTGGTCTCTCTGTCGCCGAAAACGCTCTTGACGGGCTGGGGGGGAGCTTCTCCAGTATCCGCTCCACGTTGGAGTTGGCGTATAGCTCATACCTCCCCTTCTCCTTCTGTGACCCGAGCATCCCTACCAGGGATTGTACCTTTATAGATAGGTCATCCAGGGCTCTATTGTCTTTAGCTTGGGGGAGGCGTTCAATCTCCCGTATCTCTTGAATTACATAGTCCCATGTACGTCCATAACGCTCGTCGAGGGCCACCAGGGCATCAGAGTAGGGGGTTCTTTAGTTAGAATATGCCAGCGCTATGTTGTGCGCTCTGGGTACTTTTTTTTTTTTTTATCCACTTTTTCTCCCACTTTTTCTATATTTTCTCCCATCCCAATTTCGTATCATCCAATTCAACCCTCCCCTGTCACGAACGCTGTTTCTTGCCTCCCACAAGCCGGCTGCAATGTGGACTAAGTCATACATAGCACAAGTCCCCTCCGGTACTTGAGGTAACAGCAGTCGCATCTTTTCACCTGCGCAGCTCGATCTCTCAGTGTCGAGGAGTAACGCGTGGGAGGCTCACGCTGCCCCCGACACTTCCTGATTCTACTGCGCAGGCGCACCAACCGACTTGTAGGAGTCGCTTGTTCACAACGTTCGATCCCCACCCTTCAGTTTTCCCTCCCCGTAATACGGCCAATGTGTATTACTGCGGACGACCAGCTAAACTGAAAACAATGTGGAGAGCTGGATTCGAACACGCGAATCCTAGCGTCTCCACACTGGTGGCGAGTGCCTTGCCCACTACACCACCTAGCCGCCCGCGCTCTGGGTACTTTAAGGTGCTTGAGGAGGATGGCATATTTGTAGGACTCGTCCTGTACTTCGGACATAATAGTCTCTAAACACATGCGTAGTTCAGTATACTGTGCTCTGTCCTCACGCGTAAAGTCTGGGAATGTGGGTGTCCCAATGTAAGATGCCATGGATGGCTGTGACACCGATGCGCATAGGGGGAGAGGCCTCCTTGGCGAGTCTCCCCGTACGTGGGGTCGTGGGTTAGTGCTGGGTGGGAACCAGAGGCCGGGCCCCCAGGTACTGCTCCTCGGTGCTGACTGTTGATTAAACTCACCCCTGGGTTGGGTCGGGGGTTCGTAACGCAGCGTCTCGGGGCTGAGGTCGGGGCTGTACTGTGCCTCCTGATCCGAAATAGGTTCGTGCTGGTGGGCTTGGTGTCCTCCCTCGTCCTCCGCTAGGCCAAACAAACAAACAAACAAGTCTCTTAGTTAGTTTCTCGGCGACGTAGGCGGGATCTTCCCGTTGGCTGGGTCCCGTATAGATTGGTCGGGGAGGGGAAGGTGCCCTCGACCCGTGTCGTGATGATCTCCAGGAGCTCCGGGTGGAGGAGTGGGGAGTCGCCCTCTGGAGCACTTGCTCCATCATCTGCGCCTGCAGACGGTCTCTTTCCGCCTCGCGCTGTGCATTGGCGGCGTCGCGCTGTGCATCGCGTTGCGCGTTGGCGCGGTCTCGCTGGATGTTTTCTTCAGCCTGGAGGCGCCTCTCTTCCAGTCTGATGGTCATCGCGGCGTCAGCCTGGAGGCGACTCTCTTCCAGTCGGATGTGTTCGCGCTCGCTCTGTTGTTGCGCTTGGAGATGTTCTCTTTCCACTGCAGAATGTTCGCGCTCACTCTGTTGTTGCGCTTGGAGACGTTCTCTTTCCACTGCAGAATGTTCGCGCTCACTCTGTTGTTGCGCTTGGAGACGGTCGTGCTCACCCTGGATGCGGTCTCTTTCGGTTGAAGCTGGTCGGCCTCGCTTGGGGATGACGCTGATGAGGGTGATCTGGAGTTGACAGGACTTGGCGTTGACCTGTTCTCTTTACACGCTCTGAGGTCCATCTCAGAGACACGGTACTCTTTTCTTTGGTGCGTGCCGAGGTCCATCTCGGGTGCGCGCTCTTTATCCTCTTGCGCTCCGAGGTCCATCTCGGTGGCGCTGTCTTTATCCTCTGGCGCTCCGAGGTCCATCTCGGTGGCGCTGTGGTCTTTGGGCATAGTCACGTCATGTCCCGCTTGTCCCCCCCCGTGAGCTAAGTCAGTTTCGTTTACAGCCGCTTGGGTCTCTACTAGTGGGGCCGACAAGTCGATAGGGTTGGACATGCTTAAACTATTAGTTTTATCCGTGCTTAACGTCTTTTTAGATAAGCTAGGAGGTAAAACGACAGCGTAGTCCTCCAATTGTGGAGGGGGCTGACGTTGGCGCCTAGGGCACGCTAGTTTGGGAGAGCCGTTTGGAGAGTGTCCGCCGCTGGCCATATTACTATTAATATGATTTGTATTACTGATACCCTCCGGCTCGAAGGACCAATTGTAACTGAGGGGTTACAAAACCCTGACTGTATTAAAGATTGTGATAGATTAAACCACTACTACATATTATTATTATTATTACTTGCCAGACAGTACAGTTAATTATGGCAGACACTCAGAATAGACGGCACGGTGACAAGGAGATATCATTTACAGTATTTATTATTATGCAGAAGATACAACTGGTAATTACTGGATCGCTCTTTTATGGCGAATGATATTAGAAAGTCAGAGAGTAGCAAAGTCAGTGGGAATGAATAATTCCTAGGCTAGGTATACTAGACCAGACGCCGCCTGGCGTGGGATGGCAATATAGGGGGGCAAAACGAGGGTACAGCTGGAGACTGGTGATATCCTCCCAGAGTTGTAAGCTCCAGAGGAATGAAGAATGTACGGATACTCAGGCTGTTCACTTGAAGAAAAGGGGGTTCTCATACGGATCCGGTCTTTATAATCCAAGTGCTCAGTAGCAAGGTAATAGCTGTAATCCAATGCCCGATAGCAATGATGATAGCCAGCCAGCTTCGTCCCCGAAGCTAGCGCGATGTAGAATCTTCATGGTAGTTAAATCCGAACCACGAGGGTATTAACGATGCTCTTCTCCACGGTACTACGTTTCCACAATCACTAAAATCCAACCAATAATGGTTCTACAATATCGCCGCGGTAGGTTCCAATGCGCACATGTCCAATAGTTCTGCTACTAGGCCCACCTCGTATGCTGGCACTAATTACTTTAAGTCCACACACACTCGCTAAGGTTCACGCTAGTTACTAAACGAATGAACTGCTTGTTAATGCTGCACACCGAACGAACTGCTGTAATACGATTCACACTAAATGATGACTCTTTACTTCACATTAAGTTAGGTCGAACTTGACTCTGCTATACGCTAGGTTCAACTACTGCTGTTGCATTACTCCGGACGAACTTCACGTTACTGCATTAGGTCGAACCGGTACGAACTGCTACTGTTTGCGCCTTCCACAATATATATACTTAGAGGGCTTTCTAGTGCGCAGCCGAAGCTCTTGTCTGGAATCAATGCGCTGGCCCCAGGCATGTCTCAACTTGTCCAGACTCGTCTTTGAACTTGTCTCAGGGGCGCGATTCTAGGCGCCGCCGACGTCAAGGGCATTATCCAATGAGGAAAGCGAATAATGCTATGATTCAAACGGAGGCTTAAAGGGATATAGCTTATATATATAAATAATATACAAGTTATATAAAACAATAAAACGTAGATTCTCAATGTTAATCTGGCCCTTCAGAACAACAGGAAAAAGCATTTCATATAAAAGTATTCTGTATTTTTGTATGACAACTAATAAAGAAACTTGAAACTTGAAACTTAAAGACTAAACAGCTGAAAACCTCTTACGTTTCCATGCAGGAGGTCTGAGCAGTTCTGTCTGTAGAAGTGTCCAATATCAAAACAGACCAGATTGTCCCCTAGAAGCAGATAACAGATGCTTGCTAACGAACAGGGATAAAGACAAAGGCAACTGAAGAGATCAAAGGGTTTGCTGACTTGAGCTGATAAACAGGACGTAGACAAGCAGAGAGACAGTTTATAACTAACTACACATTGTTGGATCTAATATAAGATGTGTGACTAACAACATTTCTTTGAATTCATTCATATACCATTAAGAAAAATCCAAAAGGGCTAAGTTTCATAACCATACTGTAGGTTGATTAATAAATACTGTTTGACCAGTAGTTCCTCAGTCCTTCTGCTAAGGTCGTAAACTGAGCTGTTACAAGCAGTTTGTGTGTTTCACAGTTGGTGTGAACTAAGTGAAACTGGCTTTGGTATTAGCATGTTCACTACTACTCGTTGTCCCATGAGATGACCGGGCGGTGTGATGGCGCGGGGGGCTGGGTATTTGGATGAATCTGGTCAACATGACTCGTTGTTAAATGTTTTCCAATTATCATGGCGCGCGCAGATACTGCTAATGCTAATGCTTTTAGGGCGCCGTTCCCATGTGTCCTGCTGGGGCTGTGTCCAGTTTTCCCCCTGCTTAACCATTTCATTACTGAAGGTCAATCGGTGTCTAATGTTGGGGGTTTGGCTGAGGCTTATTTACCCTTTACACGGGTGGATGGTCTGACGACGGGGCTCAGGACAGGTGTGCCGTGCTTAGATCCCGACTCCGCGAGACACCTTGCTTGCGCGGTTGGCGAGACCAGGGTTTGCAATGCACAGTGGGAGGGACCGGCCACCTATCTACGATTCCTAGCGGACCAGCGCCAGTTGGCGGCGGGGGCGCTTTGGGATTTTCACCACGTATGGTTACAGAAGTGCCATATGTCGGCGTGGATGGAGAGAGCGCTGAGGGCGGGGATTGTGTTACAGTTTGCACACCCCCACCCTCCATTTTCGGGTTTGGTACAGACTCAAGTGTCAGAGTCCGCGGCAGTGACAGCCCTGGCCGAAGAGATTTGTTCTCTGGTGGCGAAGCAGGCCATCGTCGTGGTACCATGGGAAGACGCGATGAGTGGCGTTTACTCCCGATATTTTTTGGTGCCCAAAAAATCGGGAGGTGTCAGACCCACACTGGACCTGTCTGCGTTCAATCGGTTGATTGTGGTAAGAAGGTTCAGAATGTTGACCGTCAAACACCTGTTAAGCGCTGTCAGAGTGGGAGACTGGTTCACCTCCATAGACCTGAAGGATGCGTATTTTCACATCCTGATCTTCCCTCCTCACAGGAAATACCTACGCTTCCTGTTTCCGGGCATAGCGTACAAGTACCAGAGGCTGCCGTTCGGCTACTCTCTGGCTCCTCGCACCTTCACCAAGTGCGTGGAGACCGCGCAGGGACCTCTGCGTCGTCAGGGGATACAAATTTTATTCTACCTCGACGACATTCTGGTCCTCAGCTGGTCAGAGGAGATCGCCAGGTCTCATACCAGGCAGGTGGTGGAATTCCTCACCAGCTTGGGTTTTGCTGTGAACTGGAAGAAGAGTACTCTTCCCAGTCAACAGGTGGGTTTAATTCTAAGCTCAAGGTCTATGAGGGCAACCCTCTCAGAGCGGCAGCGAGAGGATATTCTCGGCGCTGTCCGTGACGCGCCTGCTCGGTATGATGGCATCTGCTCAAACTGTGGTCCCTCTTGGCCTCCTCTTCATGAGGAGGATACAGAGGTGGTTTTTCAGTATGAAAATAGACCCTGTGAGAGGCAAGTGGAAGCAGCTGAAGGTTCCTGTGTCAGTACTGGGGGACCTCAACCACTGGGGGGGGGCCTGGGGCCCCATGGGCAGCAGGCTATCACACGTCACGGTCTTCACCGATGCCTCCCTCACGGGATGGGGGGGACGTGTCGGACCGACGCAGTAGGGGGCAGCTGGCAAGACCATGCTGCCCGGTCTGCACTACATATCAATGTGTTGGAATTGAAGGCAGTGCTTCTAGTCCTCAAGCAGGATGGACAGCACGACGTCAGCGTCGTATATCAACAGACAGGGAGGAGTACGCTCCCCGCGGCTACACCGGGCGGCGGTCGAACTCTGGCTATGGGCGTCTCTCAATCTGCGCAGCCTGAGGGCTCTCTACATCCCCGGCAGGGAGAATGTGGGTGCAGATGTGATGTTGCGGGGCAGTCCTCACCCGGACAAGTGGGGACTACGTCCAGACATAGTCAGACAGGTTTGGGACCGATTCGGGGAGGCCGCGGTGGACCTGTTTGCGAGCAGTCAGTCCTACCAGTGCCCTCTGGTTCTCCGTCAGTCGGAAGGACAACCCCTCTCTGGGAGTGGATGCCTTCTCGATGTATCTGTGGCTGCCCGGGATTCTGTACGTGTCCCCCCCCCCCATACACCTGGTATGCTCAACTGTTGGAGCGGGTACGTCGGGAGCGCAGGACTTTGATCCTGGTCGCGCCGGACCGGGGCACAGCTGTGTGGTTCCCGGCCCTGATTCAACTCTTGGTGGCCCCGCCGTGGCCTGTTTCGTGGTCACCGCGGGCCCTCTCTCAGGCACGCAGAACACTGTTTCTGCCTCCTGTTATGGGGCAGCCTCTAATGGTTTGGCTGCTGAAAGGGTGAATCTGGAGGGGATGCGTCTTAACCCTACTGTGGTTAACACAATCCAGAACGTGCACGCTCCGTCCACTACCGCGGTTTACGCAGGGAAGTGGCCTATGTTTCAAGAGTGGTGTGAGGTTGGGGGCCTGGACCCGGTGTCATGCCCCCTGGACTCGGTTCTGTCCTTCCTCCAGTCTATCCTGGATAGGCTGTCGGCCTCGACAGTGAAGGTATACGCCGCAGCTATATCTTCTTGTCATGTAGGCTTTGAGGGCAGAACACTGTTCAGCCACCCTCTCGTGAGACGTTTCCTGCTTGGCGCACAGCGTCTCAAGCCTGTGGAACGTGCTTTGTCTCCGAGTTGGGACCTCCAACTGATCCTGTAATGGCTGTTGGGGGCCCCGTTTGAGCCTCTTGAGCAGGCGCCATTGGATTGTCTGTCTTTTAAGACTGCATTCTTTTTGGCCATCACCTCCTCTAAACGCGTGGGTGAGCTGTGTGCTCTCTCGGTGCGGTCAGAGTGCCTGTCTATTCGGGCCGATAGCGGACTCTGAGGCCTAATCCGGCCTTCGTGCCAAAGAATATCCGGAGCTCTTATCGCTCCAGGAATATTGTGCTTCAGGCGTTTCACCCTCCTCCTCACGCTAGTGAGTTGGAGGCGAGCCTTCACCTGTTGTGTCCTGTCCGTGCGCTGAAGGTTTACCTTAGTCACACGCAGGATCTCAGGGCTACCGATCAACTGTTTGTTGTGCGAGGGCATTGCCCTTTGCTACACTTTGGCTGGACAGGTTCCCCCCACAGGCGTCAGGGCATACTCCACTCGTGGAGTGGCAGCCTCCGCTTCCCTGTTTGGGGGGGCCTCGTGGATGACATCTGCGCTGCGGCCTCCTGGTCCTCCCCGGGTCCTTTTGTTAGGTTTTACCTCATGGACATGACTGGGGGCTCTGTCTCCCAGGCAGTCCTGAGGTCCGGGACCTCTCCTGCACCCCGCCATCAGGTGGGCTAGCAGGTGTGTGTGGGTGTGGAGTGCTATGTCACACGTGGTTCCGCTTGCACTGTGCTTTTTAGGGTGACTGGTTCCCTTTTTCGCACGTTGGTTGTAGTTGACTGCCTCCCCCCCTTCGTTAGGACGGGCGGGTGGACGGGACTCCCCTCCTCCCTGGCAGGGGCTTATGGGCCCTCAGGGGGTGCATTTGACGTGGCCACGCGTCCGCTCTGCCCATTTTGATCTCATAATGGCAGAGCGAGACGCGATTGGCCAGTATGACCTAAAACGAAGGTTATCCTATAACCCTAGTTATATGAATACTGGCTGAGCGTCTCGCTCTTCAGCGCCCTGAGGACCCTTGGTTGTTTTTCATTCATGGAATTCAGACTTGGAAGGGCGTGGACGTGACCACTTCCTGTGTCTTGTAGGCACACATGGGAGTAGGCGTGGACACGTGCAAGTGACGTGCATGTGCAACTTTTTCACGCGCACAATAGGTGCGTGGAAACGACATCTCATAATGGCAGAGCGAGACACTCAGCCAGTATTCATATAACTAGGGTTATAGGATAACCTTCGTTCCCACAGTAAGCCAGCAGACAGATGAATGAAGAGCTAAGAATGAACCAAATGAAAGTAAAGGGTTAAAATGTCTAATCAAATATTTGTGTTTAATACCAACGTGTTGAGTTTTCACAGGTGAACAGGATTTTACCAAACACTAATAGTTTCTATTCACAGGAGGTGAAATTAGAATGTTGTGGAATCAGTTTGTCATTATGTTCAAATTAACTGTGTAATGTCACTTTAAAATAGTTAATTAAATCTTAAGGTACATAGACTAACAAGTAAAAACTATTTTAAAACTTTTTCTCCTTATTTTCTATTTTTCTCCCATCCCAATTTCGTGTTTCCAATTCTCCCCTCCCCTGTCTTGAATGTTGCTCGACTATGCCCCCCACTGGTCGGTTGTAGGGAGGATAGAAGCCTTGCATCACGTGTCCCCTCCGGTAGACGAGGAGGCAGCCTCTCACATCTTTTCACCTGCCAGCACGGACTCTCAGTGGCGAGGTGTAACGCATGGGAGGCTCACACTACCCCCGCTACTTCCTGTCTCTGCTGTGCAGGCGTCCCCCAACCGACCTGTAGGAGTCGCTGTCCACAACGTCCAAATCCCCACCCATCGACTTCCACCCGCTGGCTCTGCCAATTGAGCCAGTATTCATGAAT
Source organism: Notolepis coatsorum (assembly GCF_963971535.1). Lineage (NCBI taxonomy): Eukaryota > Metazoa > Chordata > Actinopteri > Aulopiformes > Paralepididae > Notolepis > Notolepis coatsorum. The sequence goes on along the minus strand of NC_140165.1, from coordinate 217,413,845 downwards.
TTCCCCAAGGGGATTAATAAAGGAATATCTTATCTTATCTTATCTTATTATCTTAGACTCCTGGCGAAGACAAAGGCATACCTCTCCCAAAGTAACCTAGAGACGGTGATACATGCCTTTGTCACCACCCGCCTCGACTACTGCAATGCTCTGTACACTGGCATTGACAAGTCCCTCCTCCGCCGCCTACAACTGGTGCAGAACGCAGCCGCGCGCCTCCTCACCAAAACAAGAAAATACGAACACATCAGCCCAGTTTTGGCCTCGCTCCACTGGCTGCCTATTAGCTTCAGGATCGATTTTAAATTAGCACTAAATGTTTTTAAATCATTAAATGGCACGGCTCCCTCCTATCTGTCCGAGCTCCTGCACCGCCACACCCCCCACCGATCCCTCAGATCAGCTGACCAGATGCTATTGGTGGTACCCAGAACCAGGCTCAAAACTAGGGGAGACAGAGCTTTCTCCACCGCAGCGCCTAGACTGTGGAACAGCCTCCCCCTCAGCGTACGGACTGCCCAGACCGTACAGGCTTTTAAATCACTCTTGAAAACCTACCTGTTCTCCTTGGCCTTCCCCCCTACTTAACTACCACTAGACCCCTGACCCTTCTATCCTCTTTGTTTTACTGTGTCCTACCAGTTTTTATTACTTTCATTGCTTTATTATGTTTTTAATCTTATATCTTGCACCATATTGTTTGTTTTGTTGCTTTCATTGCTTTGCTATGTTTTTTATTTCTTTCTTTTAATCTTATACCTTGCCTCACACTAATTTGTTTTTATCAACCTGCTTGTGAAGCACTTTGGTGTCAGCTGCCGCTGCCTGGAAATGTCCTATACAAATAAAACTGACTTGACTTGACTATTACGGCCGGCCCAAGCCGGAGGCAATGCTGACACCCGGATTCGAGACCAGAGTCTCTTGCTTTGGTGACGAGCGCAATCTCCGCTGCACCACTCAGCCGCCCTAAGTAAAAACTGTTTATTGAATATTTTTTAAACACACCAGTGTTTGGTTTTAATACAACAAGTACTACATTAACACTTTCAGCGCCAGGCCAGAGTATAGTTGGGTTAACTCGCCGAACGTTCGGCGCCAGACCAGAGTATAGTCAGGTTTTGGTCATTATTTATTTTATTCGCTATTTCCATTCATAATCCATCAAGGGAGTCCTGATGTTATCATTGGGAATGGGTCTGAGATCACAAACGTCCAATACCGCCGCCTAACACCTTGCAGCCGGTATTGCACATCTTTGGAAACTCTCTGGCTTGGCCTGTACGTCAATCTAAAAAGTCCGGTCGAGGTTTTCCTAGTCAGGCATGGCGAGCGGTTATAACACATGGATTGATGATAATCAAGTACTCCCGATTCATGTTCTTTGGTGGATTATGTTGGCAACACGATCGACATTAATACTTGGAATGGCGATCAGATCATTGGAATATTCTTTTTGCAGTACATCCTAGTCAAGGTAACTTACTATATCACAAACATTGTCCAATAAAAGAATATAGCAGTAAACATAAACACTCAGACAGCCCATGGATCACAAGGGGATTACAGAATGCATGTAAAAAGAAAAATACACTATATAGAGAATTTATAAAACATAGAACTAAAGAGGCAGAAAATAAATATAAGAAATATAAAAACAAGTTGACTAATATTATGAGAAGATGTAAGAAGGATCATTATAGTAGAATATTAGATAACAACAAATATAATATTAAAGGTGTTTGGAAGATATTAAATGGTATTATCAGGAATGGATCAAGACAAATAAACTATCCTCAGTATTTTATGGAAGAGGATCAAACTATTAGCAATATGGATGATGTGGTTAACAACTTTAATACATTTTTTGTAAATATTGGACCAGAATTAGCGGGAAAAAATCCCAGATCCAGTGACTCCTGAAGACATAAAAGACAATTACATTGAAAGAAATCCTAGTTCAATGTTTCTGGAAGCGGTAGATGAAAATGAAATTATAGAAACTACTAATAAATGTAAAAACAAGACATCTACAGACAGTAATGAAATAGATATGAAAATAGTAAAAAATGTCATTATTGGGATTTCAAAACCACTCACGCACATCTGCAATTTATCATTCAAAACTGGTCGATTTCCGAATAAAATGAAAATAGCAAAAGTCATACCTCTGTTCAAGACTGGAGATAAACACCACTTCACAAATTATAGGCCTGTTTCTCTACTTCCTCAGTTTTCAAAAATATTAGAAAAACTCTTTAACAACAGATTAGATAAATTCATTGATAAACATAATTTACTCACCGATAGCCAGTATGGATTCAGAACACACCGGTCAACATCACTAGCGTTAATAGAACTCATTGAAAAAATCACAAATTCCATAGATCAAAAAAAACATGTAGCTGGAGTATTCATTGACCTAAAAAAAGCATTTGATACTATTAATCATGATATATTAATCAGGAAATTGGAGAGATATGGGATCAGGGGGGTAGTATTGGACTGGGTAAGAAGCTATCTAAATAAAAGACAACAATTTGTGACAATGAGAGATTATAAATCTGAATGTTTGGACATTGCTTGTGGTGTCCCCCAGGGGTCAGTGTTGGGTCCAAAACTGTTCATCTTGTACATTAACGAGATATGTAAAGTATCCAATATATTTAAATGTATTTTATTTGCGGATGACACTAATCTTTTTTTTTCTGGTGAGAATGTCCAGCAGCTTTTAGAGGTCATCACATCTGAAATGAAGAAATTGAAGGAATGGTTTGATAGAAACAAATTATCATTGAACTTGAGCAAAACTAAAATTATGTTGTTTGGAAACTGTAGATTGGATACTCAGGTACAAGTTAAAATAAATGATGTGATTATTGAAAGAGTTTATGAAAATAAATTCCTAGGTGTAATAATAGACCATAAAATCTGTTGGAAACCTCACATAAAACATGTCCAATCTAAACTCTCACGAAGCATTTCAGTCATGAGTAAAGTAAAGCACATCCTGGATAGAAAATCACTCTACATTCTCTACTGTTCACTAGTTTTACCATATTTAAATTACTGTGCTGAAGTCTGGGGAAACAATTATAAGTCTACACTACAACCACTTTTTATACTCCAAAAAAGGGCCATAAGGATAGTTCACATTGCAGGTTATCGTGATCACACTAACATATTGTTTCTGGAGTCAAAGACATTGAAGTTAAATGATCTTGTGGAATTTAAAACGGCACAATTAATGTATAAAGCAAAAAGTCATGCACTTCCAAGAAACATTCAAGAATTGTTCTTTGATAGGGAGGGGGGTTATAATCTGAGGGGAGAACACAATTTAAAGGTGCTAAACGTACGCACTACCGTGAGAAAACACTGCATCTCAATATGTGGAGTGAAACTGTGGAACAGTCTTAATGTGGTGTTAAAGCAATGTCCAAACTAGTGCTGTCAGGCGATTAAAATTTTTAATCTAATTAATTACAGGTTTTGTAATTAATTAATCTAATTAATCGCATTTTAATCGCATATTTATATTTCATATTCATATAAATATTTAAAATTCAAGGACATTACATTATTGTGGCAGGTGACTGATCAATTAAATACACCAAGAAGAATGCTTTAGAAATCAATTTTATTAAATAAATAAAATAAATAAAATGAAAACATACCTCTCAATAAGGTAACATTTGTTGCTGATACAGCTAACAGTTTACACTAAGCTACAGTATCCTCAAATCAGGGTCTACTGCAGGGTCTACTGCAGGATCTAGTGCAGGGTCTACTACAGGGTCTACTGTATGCATGACATCTATTCCTCAGCTTGTTTACATTGTCTGAGTGTAAGGCTGCCCTCTTCTTTTGGACTATGTGACCTGCAAGTGAAGAATGCTTTAGAAATCAATTCTATTAAATTGAATAAATAAATAAATAAAATGAATGAAAACATACCTCTCAATAAGGTAACATTTGTTGCCGATACAGCCAATAACAGTTTACACTAAGCTACAGTATCCTCAAAAATCAGGGTCTAGTGCAGGGTTTACTACAGGGTCTACTGTATGCATGACATCTATTCCTTGAGCCAATTGCTAAGACAAACAAGCTTCAGCTTGTTTACATTGTCTGTGTGTAAGGCTGCCCTCTTCTTTTGGACTATGTGACCTGCAAGTGAAGAATGCTTTAGAAATCAATTTTATTAAATTGAATAAAATAAAATGAATGAAAACATACCTCTCAATAAGGTAACATTTGTTGCTGATACAGCCAATAACAGTTTACACTAAGCTACAGTATCCTCAAAAATCAAAACAGCCCACAGCAAGCTAGTGTCTGGGGGCATGACTACAGGGTCTAGTACAGTGTCTACTACAGTGTCTGGGGGCATGACTACAGGGTCTAGTACAGTGTCTACTACAGTGTCTGGGGGCATGACTACAGGGTCTAGTACAGTGTCTACTACAGTGTCTGGGGGCATGACTACAGGGTCTACTACAGTGTCTGGGGGCATGACTACAGGGTCTACTACAGTTTCTGGGGGCATGACTACAGGGTCTACTACAGTGTCTGGGGGCATGACTACAGGGTCTAGTACAGTGTCTGGGGGCATGACTACAGGGTCTACTACAGTTTCTGGGGGCATGACTACAGGGTCTAGTACAGTACGACCTGGAATAGTTTAGGGAATAACAGCAATGATACTTTAATGATTATATACTGGACACACTAGGGGGGGGTTAATCCGGTCGCTTGTAAGCCGACAGGAGTAGGAGGGGGGGGGGGGGTAGAATCCGGCTGCCTCATCCGGCCAAGGGTATCCCAGGTGAACCCACTGTAGTGCCGTTCAATGCGCCGGCGATCCTTGGACCACAGATGAAAGCAGGTGGACTCTTTGTGGGCCGGCGTCATCCGGTCCACGGAGGAGAGACGTGAAGCGACCTCGTCTTGCAGAGCGTCTCCTCACCTTGCGTCCTCTCCAGGGGGGGGGGGTTCCAACACACGGCAGTGTCGGGGGTCTTTATCCATGGAATAATCAAAGTATACAAAGCATAATCCGTGCCTGGGAAGGCGGGCTGTCGTCGGCAGAATAATCCGGTATACAGGTCCACTCGCTCGTCGGCTCTGGGGCTCCTCGGGTGCAGCTTCACGTGGGGTCAACCACCCTGGATAAGCAGCCAGTTCTCTGCCCGAAACGATGGGGTACTGACTACGGTAGTATTCTCACCGCACGAAGCACTATATATTAACAGACTATTATTAGCTTAATAGACTACGTCCAACTCGACGATATAGTGCCAAATATGACTATTCAAATATTAATATACTGACTACAGGGTCTAGTACAGTGTCTACTACAGTGTCTGGGGGCATGACTACAGGGTCTACTACAGTGTCTGGGGGCATGACTACAGGGTCTAGTACAGTGTCTGGGGGCATGACTACAGGGTCTAGTACAGTGTCTGGGGGCATGACTACAGGGTCTAGGGGCATGACTACAGGGTCTAGTACAGTGTCTACTACAGTGTCTGGGGGCATGACTACAGGGTCTAGTACAGTGTCTACTACAGTGTCTGGGGGCATGACTACAGGGTCTAGTACAGTGTCTACTACAGTGTCTGGGGGCATGACTACAGGGTCTAGTACAGTGTCTACTACAGTGTCTGGGGGCATGACTACAGGGTCTAGTACAGTGTCTGGGGGCATGACTACAGGGTCTACTACAGTGTCTACTACAGTGTCTGGGGGCATGACTACAGGGTCTAGTACAGTGTCTGGGGGCATGACTACAGGGTCTAGTACAGTGTCTGGGGGCATGACTACAGGGTCTAGTACAGTGTCTGGGGGCATGACTACAGGGTCTAGTACAGTGTCTGGGGGCATGACTACAGGGTCTAGTACAGTGTCTGGGGGCATGACTACAGGGTCTAGTACAGTGTCTGGGGGCATGACTACAGGGTCTACTACAGTGTCTGGGGGCATGACTACAGTGTCTACTACAGTGTCTGGGGGCATGACTACAGTGTCTACTACAGTGTCTGGGGGCATGACTACAGTGTCTACTACAGTGTCTGGGGGCATGACTACAGGGTCTAGTACAGTGTCTGGGGGCATGGTCTACTACAGTGTCTGGGGGCATGACTACAGGGTCTGGGGGCATGACTACAGGGTCTAGTACAGTGTCTGGGGGCATGGTCTACTACAGTGTCTGGGGGCATGACTACAGGGTCTACTACAGTGTCTGGGGGCATGACTACAGGGTCTAGTACAGTGTCTGGGGGCATGGTCTACTACAGTGTCTGGGGGCATGACTACAGGGTCTGGGGGCATGACTACAGGGTCTAGTACAGTGTCTGGGGGCATGACTACAGGGTCTAGTACAGTGTCTGGGGGCATGGTCTACTACAGTGTCTGGGGGCATGACTACAGGGTCTACTACAGTGTCTGGGGGCATGACTACAGGGTCTACTACAGTTTCTGGGGGCATGACTACAGGGTCTACTACAGGGTCTGGGGCATGACTGCAGGGTCTAGTGCAGGGTCTAGTGCAGGGTCTACTGTATGCATGACAAATCTATTCCTTGAGCCAATTGCTAAGACAAACAAGCTTGTTTACATTGTCTGAGAGTAAGGCTGCCCTCTTCTTTTGGACTATGTGACCTGCAAGTGAAAATAGCCTCTCACATGGCACAGAGGTAGCAGGAGTAGCCAGATATTTGCGAGCAAGAGGAGACAGCTGTCCATAGGCTTTTGCGTGAGCTGCCCACCACTCCAGTGGACAGTCATTCATTCCGATGCTGGGCTCAGCTTTGTAGAGGTCTAATTGTCCTGACAGTACCCTGACTTCATCTGAATCAGAGTCTGAAGACAGCAGGAGGAGGGTCCTCTTCGCTGGTGGCTCGTCCTCTGTGGCTTGTGGAGCAGCTTTGTCTGCTTCTGGTCCTGGCAGCATCTCTTTAAGCCAGGTCCACACCTAATAAGAGGGACAATTAATTAGTTGCATAGGACTTTTCATGACAGCCTAAGGACTTAACACTGGTCTTCTCATTCACACACACACCTCATCCCTCTCGTCCTTTGGTACGCTCTTCAAGTCCTTGAATCGCGGGTCGAGGGCTGTAGCCAGCTTCAGCCATCTGTTGTTGAGGGTCGCTTTGCGTGCGTCCAGGTCCTTCGTGAAGCTGGCCTTGAACTTTACCATGTAGCCCGGATCCTCCTCGTTGAGGTCCATGATGCGGTTTAGGTGGCAGAGTGCGGGGAGCACCACAGAGCATGAGACGTAGGTTTCCCCTCCAAGGAGCTCAGTCACATACCTGCAGTGAAACAAGAGAGCGAGAGAGAAAGAGGTGAAGGTGTGTGTATGAGAGGGAGATAGGTGTGTGTATGGGGGAGAGAGGGGGGGTGAGGTGTGTGTATGGGAGAGAGATAGGTGTGTGTATGGGGGAGAGAGGGGGGGGGGTGAGGTGTGTGTATGGGAGAGAGAGGGGTGAGGTGTGTGTATGGGGGAGAGAGGGGGGGGGTGAGGTGTGTGTATGGGAGAGAGATATGTGTGTGTATGGGGGAGAGAGGGGGGGGTGAGGTGTGTGTATGGGAGAGATAGGTGTGTGTATGGGGGAGAGAGGGGGGGGGTGAGGTGTGTGTATGGGAGAGAGATAGGTGTGTGTATGGGGGAGAGAGGGGGGGTGAGGTGTGTGTATGGGAGAGATAGGTGTGTGTATGGGGGAGAGAGGGGGGGGTGAGGTGTGTGTATGGGAGAGAGATAGGTGTGTGTATGGGGGAGATTGGGGGGTGAGGTGTGTGTATGGGAGAGAGAGAGTGGGGTGTGAGGTGTGTGTATGGGGGAGAGAGAGAGAGGAGGGGGGTGTATGGGGGGAGAGAGAGAGGGAGAGACACTTACCTGCAGGGCTCAAGTACAAGCTCCAGCTTCTTCAGTTTGTCACACTCTGTGGGGGTCAGCATGGACAGCTTGTGGTTCTGTTGGGCCAAAGTGGCAGTCACAGCCTCCTGGTTCCTCAGGTACCGTGAGATCATGGCCAGTGTCGAATTCCACCTTCCAATTCAATAAAATAACTATTAGTCCCACTGGGGGTTGTTAATGCAGCATGATGCAATTGTACAGAACACAAAGAAATAAACACACACACACACTAAATTTACCCTAAGCATACAACAGGTAGTTAAACAGTCTCACCTTGTGGATACATCTTGTATCATGGGCTCTTTTGCTTGTCCGAGGGCAGTCTGCTGCTGCTGCAGTTCTTCTGTACTGGCAGGGCTGTGCTTGAAGTGGCCTACAATCTTGCGGCACTTTGCCAGGGTGGTGTCAAGGCTTCTGTCCTCAAGGGAGACTGTGATGGTTCTTTGCAGCACGTGTGCAGCACATGGCATGTGCTGGAACGGCATATAGCGCGCTGCTGCTATCATATTACGGGCGGAATCAGTCCCAATAGATGTGACTTTATCTTTTATATTCCACTCCTCTATTACTGTGTTGAACTGTTCAGCACACGCATCGGCGAAATGGCGGCCCACAGTTTTGGTCACCGTTAATGCAAATGATTGCAGTTTCCACTCAGTATCGATCAAGTGCACTGTGACACCCAAATAATTATGATTGCCCACCGACGTCCAGTGATCACCCGTTAGGGCCATTGGGCCAGCCCGTGCCAACACTTCTTCCCTCGCCTCCCTCTCTGTGTCATACATGTTGTGGATCCTTTTCATCACTGTAGCTCTCGAGGGTAGCTTGTAATTTGGGTCAGACGACGCTATTCGAAATGACTCCGCTAAACCCTTATCTTCCACTATAGCTATTGGCCTACAATATTTTGCTATCCACTTCGCGACGCTGTTGGTTAGTTTGTCTGTGGTGGATTTACTCAACCGTTTGCCTAACGGTAATTCTCCAAGAGTGGTTTGACGAAGCGTGCGAGTTGCTCTGGAGCTAACGTTAGCTACACTGGAGCTGCTCGAACAACTTGCCTGGACATGTTTAGCGTTCATGTGATACGTTAGACTAGAGCAGCTTCGGTGATACGCAAATTCTTTTTGACATAAGCTACATATTACAATGGTCTTGTTTACTGTCCCATCTATATTCTTTTTGAAATTGAACTTGCCGTTCATAGGTCCCAGGAGTATCGCCTCGGGTGATGCTGACATCTTGTTCCAGCTGAGCTAATTCCTTTGTGTGTTTGTTTTGTTTGATAGACGACGCATGTGTGAAGTGACGATCAAGTAGGCTACGGGTCATTCAATGGGCCAAGTTTAATACGCCCAACTCAAGCGTGGATTTCAAAATAAAAGCGCACCGATTTGCCACTTGTCTAAAGTAAATATAGGTCGGCTGTAATTAATTTTGCGTCAATTTTCATAACGCGATAATTTGCTGTGTAATTAATTAATCTAATTAACGCGATAAACTGACAGCCCTAGTCCAAACATGAGACAATTCAAACTGATGTATAAGGAAATTATGTTCACAAGGTACAGGGATGAAGAAGGGACTTGATATTCACAGGTTTTTACATTTTTATTTTGTTTCTATTTTATTTTATTTTATACATATATAGTTTTTGTTTTTTGTTTTGCATATATATATATATATATATATATTTTTTTTTCTTTTCTTTTCTTTTTTATGTTTAAAATAGTACACTCATTTGAGTAGTGGAAAAGGGGTAGGATTAAATAAGTGTATACTTCTTCCTACTCCTTTTCGAACATGCAGATTGAGTTGTTTTTCTTTTTTGTTATTGTTTGTTGTATTCATTGCATGTTCGAAATAAAGACTTCAAATCAAATCAAATCAAATCAAAGGTAAGGGCTATATGCTATCAATCTTGCGTTGATCCGAGCATGCCTTCATTGTGATCCGAAAGTGTTACTGTAATATTACTCCACAACATATGCCGTTGGTGACGATCGAAGCATAGAAACCCCCCCCCACCCTTTCATGCATGCATGATGAAACATAATACCGATAATATAAACGTTGATTTCCGATTGATTGTTTATCCAGGCGAGGAATGCCACGGTTTCTAGTGAAATGCACTAAACGCTGCATAGTGGCGTTTCCTGGGATTACACAGAATTACTCTAAAATTCACCTCCCGTCTTGACTATCCAAACTCTGTCCTCATAGGGCTACCCAGTAATGGCCTGAACAGGCTACAATATGTGCAAAATTCTGCTGCCAGGGTTCTCACCGGCACCAAGTCCTGGCACCACATCACCCCCACCCTGATCCACCTCCACTGGCTTCCAGTCAAGTCCTGCATCAATTTCAAGATCCTCCTCATCACCTACAAAGCCCTTCACTCCCTTGCCCCCCGGTACCTATCCATCCCTACAACCCCCCCCCAGAGGCTGTGGTCCTCTGACTCCGGTCTCCTCTCCATCCCCACCACCAACATGTGGCCGCACCCACCCTCTGGAACTCACTCCCTCTAAACATGCGTAGTGCTACATCTCTGCACTCCTTAAAATCCCAACTCAAAACCCACCTCCTCACCAAATTTGTAAATGACTCTGCCTGATTTCCCCTTTTTCTTTTGTTTTCTTTCTTTCTTTCCTATTTCTTTTGATCCACTTTTTCTCGTGGGAGGCTCACGCTGCCTCCGTCACTTCCTGCTTCCGTCGCACCGGCGTCACCAAACCAACCTGTAGGAGTCGCTGTCCACAATGTCAAATCCCCACCCACCGGCTTTCCCACCCTCTAAGACTTGCCAATTGTGTTAGTATGAACAACCAGCCAGCCGGTAGCAACGGCGAGAGCTGGGCTCGAACCCAGCGTCTCCTGCGTTAGAGGCGAACGCCAGTCAGCCGCCTCTTTCTTTCCTTTTGATTATTATTTTGTTGTTACGTTGTTCCCTGTTGCCCTCCCTTGCTGCCCCCTCCTGTTAAGCGCCTTGGGTCTCCTGAAAGGCGCTATATACATTTAAGATATAATAATAATTATTATTATTATTAAAACTATACTCATATTCACCACGGTATAAAACGTGAATGTATGGATGAAAAAAGACATTTATTTTTCACAAATTGAACGATACTCAATGTCAAATGGGCAATCGTTTTATATCCATAGCTATGATATTTAATATAGTTTTAGCCCTGCAAACACCGGCATGTATCCCCATTCATTAAAGCGCTGGCATTCTGGCCACATGGCCCACAGCGACCTCTGGCGCTGAAAGTGTTAACAGATATGGCAATGATTAGATTTATTGTGACGCCCATTTTGAATGTGTTGTAAATCTATTTAGTAATCAAAGATCAAAGAGGCGTGACAAGGTTGTTCCGTGATTTAAATACTCTTTATGTGGTAGTATTGACGTTGAATTTCATAATTAATAGGTGTGAATAAATTAGACCCATAATGTAAAGCCAGATGTATCTTTCAATAGCAGAGAGAGACTCAGTGGCTAAAACAGTCTCAACTGTCAGTTGAGACAGCTGCAGCAGATAAACAGCAAGAGCCATTCTCAACCCCCACTCAAACAATGACTAAATTAGAGAGGAGAACAAACACCTTTTCGAACTGACTGTATGTAAATGCTGATCAAAGACAGCTGGGCTTGACCACAGGGCAGGCCAGTTTAGACATGCTGAAGAAATGATCTATCAAAAGAGTAAACCATAATATTAGAAATGGGTAAATTCATATATACGGGAGATACAGTTGGTAAAAGGTTTATTGGAACAGTACGGCAATCAGTTGAGTTGAGAGATCACACCAAGGAGGGGGGGGCCATAAGGACCCCCCTTCTTATCACTGAGGGAAGATGACATCACACCAGCCCCCACCCGTGGGACAGGACCCACACAGGAAATCGAGGAGGGGGGGGCAACCAGCCCCCCCCCAGAGGAAACCAGGGGGAAGGGCGGACCGCCCTTCCAGAAGCACCAGCCGGATTGGAGGACCATATTAGTAAAATGTGCTATTATTGGCTAGAAATTATAGGATATAAGGGGACACAAAATGTTAGTCTGGAGCCCAGATCTCCCAACCCGAGATCTGTGTGCTCCCCGCTCCCCACCCAGAGACTACTGTGAGCTGATTGCATTTTACGTGAGTAAATCATGGGAAACACCAATGGTTGTTTATAGATTAGAGTAATGTACAGATCCCTGATCTGTAAACCAGATTTACTCATGTATAATGTGTACAGTAAATTCTCTATGTTCAAATTATGTTAACCAAGTGACTGTTTCTGTACATATTGGGGTTTGAGAATGCAAACCTTATTTGTGATTTCTGTACACAGGCAGCCATGTTGATGTTTTCTGATAATCTTTTGTATGCAAAAGGCAAACTTCTTATTCACCTTGGCCTCTGGCTCAAATAAATGTTGAATTGGACTATAGTTCATGGTTTTGTCTGGCTACACGTTTATTTCTTCCATCTGCTTTAAGTCAGATGAAGAGACCAACAATTCTATCAATATGATCCCTTTCTCCTCCTTCCAGATAAGCAATCTCATTGTACTGTACTACAATAACCTTAGATTATTGTAGGATTCTGTAGGAAGTTACTACACAATAACTGCTGTGGATCCCGCCTTGATCTCCACACACCTAGTCTAGAGATGATTGATTCTTTCTTGGTTTGTTTGATTCACGACACGATAAAATAAATCTTGACCAGTTACACTTTACACTTTACATTTGACTAAAAAGTACATCCCTTACATCCTCGTAGATAGGACAGTAAAACAAAAAGTTTACCTCATTCTCAATTTCGCATAGCTCACACACCAAACAAAGTCTGTCCTTCTGGGGGGCAGCTGGTAGTGTAGAGGTCTAACCACTCACCTACCACCACAGAGACCCGGGTTAAATTCCCGGCAGCGGTACCTCTAGCTTGGTCGTCGCTACGAACACAGTTGGCAGTGTGTTTGCAGGTGGGAGTCCTGGTCGTTGCAACAGCAACTCCTACTGGGCGGTCTGTTCAGCAGGGAGGGGATCTGGGGGAGATACAGTAGCACGAATATGCGTTACGCTCTTCCAGGGAAACTCCTCAAACAGCAACTCCAGCCCCTCAGTAGGGCAGCATGTGATAGTCTACACTCTACATCCTCCCCACCCCGACAGTAGGGCAGCATGTGATAGTCTACACCTCCCCAGCGCGACAGTATAGGGCAGCATGTGATAGTCTACAAACTCTACAACCTCCCCAGCTCGACAGTAGGGCAGTGAAACAACCAGAAAGGGAATTGGCATAATCATAATGACTAAAGTCTGTCCTCCTCGGGAGTGGCATTAAACCTGCCGGACTCTATATAGGGCTAGTAATGTTCCTGAATGTATCTGAGCACATCGGGTTCTTTGTCTTTTGTTTGTTTATACATGAGAAACCTTTTACTCCTAATCTCCTCAATATCACACAATAACCTGTTCTGGAAAAAGAAAATAAGGATTTCAACTCATTAGCCATGGGGACGACCATGCAAAATGTCCCAATTATATATCTTTTTGTGAGTCTCTGATCAGACATGAGTCTATGAGTCTATTTCAAAGCGAAAGCATTGGACTCTGCATAATCAATCTCTTCAGCTTGAGTGAACATTCAGGCTGCAGTCTGATTAGAGCCAGTCTGTGGAAAGGTCTCTCATTTGGTGTATTGTCCTTACATTCATTATACTCATTACCGGTAATGGATGACTCAGACATTATCATCATGTTGATTGTCATCAGGGTCGTCATGTCATTAGCCCGCGTTAATTGTCATTATATAATCACCTCATTCTGGTGCATTGTCAGTTCATCGCCCCCCCTTGAGACATATTCCAGCCGGGTGGATTTTAAAACACTACATCATGTTCTCCACTAAATCATGTTCACATGGGTCCTACTTTCCGGTTTCTTCCTACACTGTAAAAGACATGCATGCTAGTAGTAGCTACCGTACATACTCTTACTTGTACCATTGTCCTTGACCAAGGTATACTGGCATCAGAACTGGCGTTGGTCCCTATGTTGAAACCTACTGCTCCTAAGTAGTTAGGATGGGTGCAAAATCACTCTGCCCATTGAGCTTGTGTTGTGGATTCCTGTTTGAGAAATGTACCATGTGCCACATGTCGGGCATCATCACTCAAAGCCTCACGGCACTCTACACGGCACTCTATGTAAGTGCATACATCATTTTAGTATGGATTATCCCATTGAAAACCACTGTAGCGGTGTTGATGCGATTAGGGAAATGTTTTTATATTCCATAAACAAATTTTTGTATACTGTCTTTGGTCAAGTAATATATAAATAATATTATTATTATTCAGTAATGTATTGTTCATAGAAAACATAGAAAAAGGAATGCTTGTAACGCACCACAGCCAGACCAGGATACTCCTAATGACATCCCACAAGTGTCCATGGCATGGCGAGTGTGTGTATTTACTTTTTGATGAATACTTGAAACACATTTTTATATCAACCACCTTGGGGCTAGATCCACAAAGAATGGATTGCACGAAGCAAGTTGCACCCTTACTTAAAATTCATTATGAATTGAAAATGGGGGACCCTGATGTAAACAAGACGAAAGTCTTTCTCTGGTCTGCATCCCCTTAACAATTGTGTGTATTGAGCCGTACTGTATTGTACCCATTCTGCAATCTGTTAATAAAGTTTTCATTTAATGAATCAATGAAAATGTTATTAACAGATTGCAGAATGGGTACAATACAGTACGGCTCAATACACACAATTGTTAAGGGGATGCAGACCAGAGAAAGACTTTCGTCTTGTTTACATCAGGGTCCCCCATTTTCAATTCATAATGAATTTTAAGTAAGGGTGCAACTTGCTCCGTGCATGTGTTCATTGATATTTCAGAAAGCAATCTCTAATTCAGCTTAGAGTTAGGCGTGACATCCCCAGTGAGTTTAAGGTAAGAGTTACGGTAAGAATTTGTTTTTTTAAACAAACGTGCAGGAAAAGATGTGGATAATTGAATCATTCATATTAGAATGTAATGTGTTCACTGTATTAGAGCATTATTAATAGATTATTGGCCTAAAAAATCTCACATTTATTGACCTGACAGGGAATGTGCATATATCCTGGGTCATATATGGTGGCTCCATCTTCTATTTGCATTTCTTCATCTTCTTCATCTTCATCTTCTTCTGTCTGTGTGTGTTTTCACCCCAGGATGATACCTGCTCTTCTTGTGGATTAAGGGCTGTCTGTCCCTTTAGCCATGGATGATACAGCCACAGTGTAATAGGTTGTGGCAGACTGGGGATTGGATCAAAAGGCAGATCAAAGGCTGCGAACTAGAGGACATAATTAACTTTTCTTTTATATATATAAAAATAATATACAGAAAATGATGTCATTTATAGTATCAATGCACAGGGTCTGATTGTAGCTGTTGCATGATAGTATTGATCAAACAGCATTGATCAAAGGCTTGTAGGAAGAAGGACAAAAAGGGTTGAAATTACACGATACAGATCTATTGGAGATCATAGTATCTTAGAGATATGTTACATATATTTTAGGGCGTCATCATGGATCACATTAAAACTCTGGCGCCAGATGCACATTACATTTGCATATATTGTACATCATGACCCAAATCTTTAACGATGTAAATGTGATGATGAGGAGGAGGTACTCTGGCTCCAGGTGAAGTTAAAGTCATGTCATGGCATTATGATTTTGTATCTGCAATTTGACGTGTTCCCAAGTGAAACAGCAAGTGACAGTGATGTTAGCCTCCATTGTTGAGACTCAAAACAGGGAGAAGGTTTTTAAAATCACACATCATATTTCATTCGATGAAGATTTCACACCAGGGAGGGACATTGGAAAATTGTTTGCCACTTTACAAAGTGTGGAGAAGAATCAAATGTGATGATTTGTGTCAATATTTTTTCATATATTGGCACATAACTGCACAGTGCACGTACCCAAGGTAACAAGACAGAAAATAAATGACTTTCATCCTCCCTGCTCCTTGCTATTCGACAGTTCATGAACTGTTCATGAGGGATGATGTGAGTCCTAAAAATTTAGAATGTTGTGATGTGAAAGTGAAGTATGGATTTTAAGCAGCATGTGGTCCAGACCCAGATGGTTGTCTCCCAGCACAGTCGTACCAGCAGCTGGCCTCAGCTCAGACCCAGATGGTTGTCTCCCAGCACAGTTGTACCAGCAGCTGACCTCAGCTCAGACCCAGATGGTTGTCTCCCAGCACAGTCGTACCAGCAGCTGACCTCAGCTCAGAGGTAAACTGTCTGCTCCTGACTCCTGCCAGCAGCTGTCTCTGGCATGTCGGAGTGCCTGGCTGCTTTCATACATATCGATTTGACATTATACACCTTATCAAGTTATGCCTCAGTCTTTTTCTATGCTCTTCTTTTGATGTTCTCTGTTTGTGTGTGTGCGTGTGTGTGTGTGTGTGTGTGTGTGTGTGTGTGTGTGTGTGTGTGTGTGTGTGTGTGTGTGTGTGTGTGTGTGTGTGTGTGTGTGTGTGTGTGTGTGTGTGTGTGTGTGTGTGTGTGTGTGTGTGTGTGTGTGTGTGTGTGTGTGTGTGTGTGTGTGTGTGTGTGTGTGTGTAGAGGTATTAGAATAGAAGTAGAAGAATTTAACTACATGAATTGAACTAAATGTAAGTACGGTACCATAGCAGCATGTATGTTTTTATATGAATATAAGCAAAAACTGCATATTGAAATGATCACATACTGTAATCTGCTTCCTCTTATTCTTAAAGGAAAACTCCAACATTTTGGGAAATTAGCTTATTTAACATGTTCCCTGGAGTTAGACAAGAAGATACATACCTTTTTCGTCTCTCTGCATGCATTGGGCTTAGGGAACGCCTGGACCGTTAGCCTAGCTTAGCTTCATCACTGGAAATGGGGCAAACATCTAGCCTAGTTCACTACAGTCAGGAAATATACTCCAAATACAATCAAAATACAACTCCCAAACGTTCCTGTAAACATGTTGTGACTGGGAGACTTGTGTGACTGGGAGACTCGTGTGACTTGTGTGACTTGGAGACTTGTATATTCTCCTTTTGTTCATTACAATTGACTCAAGCCTAGTAACAGACACAATATTTCTGTGGGAATACATTCCCTGAGATCCATAGATGTCCCTAGATACCAATAACATGCAAATGGCCTTGTAGAAGAGAGCAATCTTTCATTTATTTTACTTTAGATATAAGACATATTTAGATATTTTTAGGCACATTTTCTGAGAATTATGGCTAGGGTTTAAGAGATTAATGTACAGTAAGCAACGGTCAAATCCCACAAGTGTTTATGTATCTGTGTATTGTGTAATTAATGTGTTTTGTCTGCATTCCTGCATAAGCAAACGTGTGCGTGTATGTGTGTGTGTGTTAAAGTGTGTAAACCCATAATGCCTCCCTGCTGTGTGTTTAATGGTGGATATGAAGACTCTGATGTCCTAATTCAACACTTCTCATGCAGGCTCAACACACACACACACACACACGCACACACGCACACGCACACGCACACACACACACACACACACACACACACACACACACACACACACACACACACACACACACACACACACACACACACACACACACACACACACACACACACGCACACACACACTAACTCACACAGACAATCAACTTGGAGAAGAGTGTTAACCCTTTTGTTCTTTAAAGCCTCCTTAATTTGCATTCCATTTTTAATACTAATTTCCTGGGAGAATTGCCTCAAAATGCCTCACTTTCTTCCACATATTCACACATAAGCAGACACATATTCACACATAAGCAGACACACACACACACACGCACGCACACACACACACAATCACAAGCTGTCTATTTTCAAGCAGACTTTTTGGCATTGGCTGTTTTCTATTGTCAACCAAACAAGTTTCAAGTTTCAAGTTTGTTTATTATTTGTCACAACAAAATACAGAATACTTTATGATGAAATGCTTGTTTCTGTATGAGCCCCTGAGAGTGTGCTACATACTGTACAGTAAAAAAAAAAATAATAATAATAATTAAGAAGTAAGTAAAAAGTAAGTAAAGGAATGTTCAGTCAATATATACAATATACACTACAGAGTAAAATGAGTAACAGTGAGGTACAATGCAGAAATGAGATGAAGTACAAAATGTAGGGTAGGGTGCAAATGAGGTATGAATGTAGTGCAAATCTCTTTAATAATAGATAAATATAAAGTGTGTTAAAGTGTCTAAAGTGAGTGGTAAGGTGAGTGTTTGTTTAAAGTGAGTGTGTACATGTGGATGTGTGTGCAGTGAGTGTAGATGATGGGTTGTTACAGTGTCATTGTCATTGAGCATCCTGATGGCCTGGGGATAGAAGCTCCTTCTGAGTCTCTCTGTACTGGTACCGGTAGCGCTTGCCTGATCGCAGCAGTTCAAAGAGGCAGTTGTTTGGATGACTAGAGTCTTTGTTTATTCTCTTAGCCTTGGCCCTGCAACGCTTGTTATAAATGCGTTCGGCTGAACGGGCCACTCTCTGTAGTCTGCTGCGGTCTTGTGTGCCAAACAGGAGTTGATCTACGAGGAGCTTGAATATGAAATATAGATTACATCACTCAAACAGCCCAGAGGCATGTTGTCCCTAACGTATAACATCACAGAGACTAAACCCGTAAACACTAGAATAAAATGGGAGCAAGGGGGGCGGGCACTAACCTTCTGATATAACAGATGCCATAAGCTTCTGCAGTTCAATATTATCCATATAACCTATTTACACCAGAAAGACTCCATAGGATACATTAATTAATTTCAGATATTTTCCCGAGATACAAAATAGAGACAGGTAACCTTGTTCTGGATATGTAATAAATTAAAACATTACTGGGATTCAATATTGGAGATTCTTGGGAGAGAGTACTGGGTTTGAGATAGCCTGCTCACCTACAGTATCCTCACTAGGCGACATATCTGACATGTTTATGTTTATGTTTATGTTTATTATGATCCCCATCATCAACATGTGGACTATTCTTCCTGGGGTCCTCACAGATATACACATACAAATATGAAACATCCAGTGTAAATCAGGCCCCGTTTAGACGGAAACGCTAGCAGGTGAATCCGCAAAAATATTTTTTCGGATGTGCCTTTCGTTTATACGGAAACGGCGTTTTTACGGGGTGAAACCGCAAAAAAGTGAGACTACCTTCCAGGGTGGAATTCCTAGAAACGCAAAAGCTTTGCGCTCTCGTCTAAACTGTAAAACCGTATAAATCTGTTAAAACGATGACGAAAGGGTTGTCACGGCTCTGTCGCGCGTACTGCTTACGTCACAGGTAGCAGGTATGCGCCAGTAGCCGAGACGTAAACAAAGCAAGTATGTCTGACTATTATCAACGGAGATCACCTGAAGGCTACATTGGCAGTACTTTTAACCCTTTCACTGCCACACGACAGAAGGTTAACCCTTTACTATCACACAACCGGCTGTCGTGTGGCAGTGAAAGGGTTAAATACACAAGAATCTGTCCCGCGGCGTGAGTGGACCCACTGTCTGAGTGACTCTGCTTTGGTCCAATCACATTCCCACCTGCCTGAAGAAGTCCACTATTATCCCTGTACCCAAAAAATCCAAGCCTGCTTGCCTCAACGACTACCGCCCTGTAGCTCTCACCTCCATAGCCATGAAGTGCTTTGAGAAGCTAGTAAAGGGCTACATCTGCTCCTCCCTCCCCATCAACATGGACCCCCTGCAATTTGCATACCGCCCCAACAGGTCCACAGAGGACGCCATAGCCCATGTGCTGCACACAGCAGCATCACACCTGGACAAGAGGCAGGGGAACTATGTGAGAATGCTATTCATCGACTACAGCTCGGCATTCAATACCATAGTCCCCTCCATACTCATAGCCAAGCTCAGGGACCTGGGCTTGAACTATGACCTCTGCCAGTGGGTCTTGGACTTCCTGACTGGCAGACCCCAGGTGGTGAGAGCAGGCAACTGCACCTCCTCATCCATCACCCTCAACATAGGGGCCCCCCAGGGCTGTGTTCTGAGTCCCCTCCTCTACTCCCTGTACACACACGACTGTGTGGCTCAGCGGAGTAGCAATACAATCATCAAATTTGCTGACGACACAGTGGTGGTGGGCCTGATCTCTGCCAACGACGAGAGGGCCTACCTGGAAGAGGTCAAGGTCCTGGCGGGATGGTGCCAGGAAAACAGCCTCTCCCTGAACGTCAGCAAAACAAAGGAGATGATTGTGGACTTCAGGAGGTCGGGGGTCAAGGACTACAGCCCCCTCAGCATCGACGGGGCACCGGTTGAGAGAGTCAACAGCTTTAAGTACCTCGGAGCCTACATATCCGAGGACTTGACATGGACCACACACATTGACAGTGTTGTGAAGAAGGCACGACAACGCCTCTACTTCCTCAGGCGCCTAAGGAAGTTCCAAGTCAGTCAGAAGATCCTTAAGAACTTCTACTCATGTACAATAGAGAGCATCTTGACCGGCAACATCACCTCCTGGTTTGGGAATAGCACTGCACAAGACCGAAGCAGACTACAAAGAGTGACACGTTCAGCCGAACGCACAATTGGAGGGGGGCTCCCCACCCTCCAGAACATTTACAACAAGCGTTGCAAGGTCAAGGCTAAGAGAATCATTAAAGACTCCAGTCACCCGAACAACTGCCTCTTTGAACTGCTGCGGTCAGGCAAGCGATACCGGAGTCTCAAGGCGAGCACAGAAAGACTCAGAAGAAGCTTCTATCCCCAGGCCATCAGGCTGCTAAACGAACAATGAATGAACACTACACAACAACAACCACCATAGATCCTCCCCACAACAACCACCAAACGCACATAGCACACACATCCACACGCACACACTCACTTTAAACAAACACACTGTAGCACCCACTCCACACACTTTATAGCACACACCCACTTTAAACAAACACACTGTAGCACCCACTCCCCACACTTTATATTTATTGATGAAGGATTGCACTACAACTCGTACACCTTACTGTAAATTGTACCTAAATTGTACCTCATCCCATTTCTGCTTTGCACTATATAGTACTGTACATTAGTACACTGCATAGTATTGTATATTATATGGTAACTCAGAACATTGTACATATGTCTATACCGAACACTGTGACCTCATTTTCTTCTTCTAAACTACATGCTATACTATGTTATTTGATACTATCTTGTCTAGCACAGTCTCTGGAGCGTAACAGTAAGAAGCATTTTGTATGAAAGTATTCTGTACTTCTGTATGACAACTATTAAAGAAACTTGAGTTTGAGGGGGGTGCCTTTGTAGTCTGTCATTGTTCTGAGGCCCTGCCACATGCCTCTAGAGTCAGCCTGTTCAAACTGAAGTTCAACTTTATCCCTGTAACGCCGTTTTGCCTCTATTACTGCTCTCCTGACATTGTATCTTGCCATCTTGTGTTCTTCCATGTTGCCTGTCACCAGCCCGGTGTTGTATGCTGATGTGCGCACTTTCAGAGCCTCACGGACGGATTTGTCTACCCAGGGCTTTTGATTTGGGTAGATTTTAATTTTGGTGGAGGGGATTGTTTCTTCTACCAGAGTACAGACATAGTCAATCACCGTTTCGGTGTATTCGTGTGTCCTCGTATATGGCATCAGAAAAAAATATGTTCAATCTCAAAAGAATCTCTTTGATAAATGCTGGTCTGACTTTGGGAGCTACAGTGGGAATATTTGGGAAATAGTAGAGATATAGTAGAGATATGTCTGACTGACATAGGCACGTGTGTAAACATGTACAGTTGAAAGTCTATGTACAGTACTAGTGTGTTTACTAGTAAACAATTACATCAGTCATCTTTAGTTGATTTAACAACATAAACAACCAATGCGAAAAAAGGCCTTTCAGCTTGACCAATAAAAAAAAACATAGAGGAAATGAAAGATACCATGTGTCGAGATGTCAAGTGTGTACACTTTACACTTTCCATCATGCTGGCTTGAGAATATATAGTGTACTGTATCATGTATGGTATGTTGGAAGCCTAACTCTCAGAGATATACCGTTATGAAGAGGATCGAGCATGAGGTGCAGAGAGGAGAGGTTTGAGTGGTCAATTAACAGAGAAGAGATGGTATAGAGCATGGAAGTAAAGAGTGCATAGCATTATGGGATGTGTGTGTGTGTGTGTGTGTGTGTGTGTGTGTGTGTGTGTGTGTGTGTGTGTGTGTGTGTGTGTGTGTGTGTGTGTGTGTGTGTGTGTGTGTGTGTGTGTGTGTGTGTGTGTGTGTGTGTGTGTGTGTGTGTGTGCGTGCGTGCGTGCGTGCGTGCGTGCGTGCGTGCGTGCGTGCGTGTGTGTGTGTGTGTGTGTGTGTGTGTGTGTGTGTGTGTTCTCTCTCGTGTGGATTGCTGTCTCTATAGGTAATGTATTCTCAACAGGGATTAGTGGCATATACTATGAAATAAATGCACAGCCTTTCCTAAAAAAACACATTTTGATGCACCACAAGGTTGTGGTGCTTCCCTGTGGCTTTTGCGGTTAAATTAATGTTCCGGTTAATTAGGTTTAGGTTTAGGTTAAGATTATAAGGGTTGGGTTGTGGTTATGGTTAGGGAAATGGTTAAGGTTAGGTGAATGGTTAGGGTTATATGGGTTAGGTTATGGTTAGGGTTAGGTTTAGGTTCAGGTTATAAGGGTTAGGTTGTGGTTAGGGTTAGGGGAATGGTTAAGGTTAGGGTTAGGTAATAGTTGGCACTGGGATTACTCCAATTTGTTGCAAATGCAATGAAAGGTTATCACTCATGTATGTGGCTAGCTGAGTATTTGAGTGTGTTTATATTTGCATACAAAGTAAGATATACTGTATGGGTAGCTGTTTTTGTGCATGCATGGCTACGTGTTTGTATATGTGCGTGAATGCTTATCAGTGTGTGTGTGTGTGTGCGTGTGTGTGTGTGTGTGTGTGTGTGTGTGTGTGTGTGTGTGTGTGTGTGTGTGTGTGTGTGTGTGTGTGTGTGTGTGTGTGTGTGTGTGTGTGTGTGTGTGTGTGTGTGTGTGTGTGTGTGTGTGTGTGTGTGTGTGTGTGTGTGTGTGTGTGTGTGTGTGTGTGTGTGTGTGTGTGTGTACGTGCGTGCGTGCGTGTGCGTGGGCATGGGCATGGGCATGTGTATGCATAGTCACAGAACCTGGTATCAATATAAACCTACATTATAAAGATAGTTTGACATTCTAAGGCCTTGTCCAGACTAAAACGATTTTGATCTTTTTCGTTTTCATTTCGTTTTCATTTAAAAAAAGGTTTCCGTAAAAACGAAAACGTCCCAAGATAATAAATGCGTGCCACAAATTTACAAAATAAATGTATTTCCTGTTTTAGACGTCGCTCTTTTATTTTGAAAACCCCCGACCGGAAGTGTTGTCGTTGTTTTCGATAACTTGTGTGTCCGGTTCTGTGCTTTTGAGCCGACGCTAGTTTCCAACGGATAGGAGAGACACACACACGCGGCGCAAATGCAGCTTCACAGGCAGCCGGTGATGAGGAGGAGGAAGAGCTGCTGATTTTAATCGGCAGGAGACAGAGAGAGCTCAAAGCCGTATATAATATAATAGCCCCGTGGTGCGGTCGGAGGTAGCTCAAACTACCTGTGTTGTATTAAATTAATTGATTGATGTTTAACTTGTCCCTGTGTGTGTCCAGTCTTTTCGACTAGCAAACGTCTGTATTTAACGTTACCTCAAGATACCACTGTCTATTGTATTTAGTTGGTTAGCTATTTGGCTAATGTTGATAGCATAGCATCAACGCTAGTTCGCTGGATACAGCTTAACACAAGCCAGGGGAATACTATTTACTAAATGATGGAGGCTTTTTAATCGTCAAGGTAAGAGAGGATTTGTCATGATCAACTGAAGGCGTATGCTATGGAACAGTATGTGCTT
This sequence comes from Notolepis coatsorum, assembly GCF_963971535.1. Lineage (NCBI taxonomy): Eukaryota > Metazoa > Chordata > Actinopteri > Aulopiformes > Paralepididae > Notolepis > Notolepis coatsorum. The sequence continues at coordinate 217,389,914 of NC_140165.1, read as the reverse complement.
GGCTACTAGGCCTACTTGGGTTTTCAGAAAAAGGCCAGCTATGTGACGCTAATCTCTAGCTAGTATCGTGTATTGCATCACAGTAGCCTCCCGATCAAGCTCAATAGCTTCTGTAACACGAACGCAACCACTCTGATGCCATTGTTGTTTAATAATAACTCCCGGTGTTTAATAAACACTTCTAGCCAGGACATATCTGGACATATAAGACATATATGTATCATGTTTATTTTTTTGTTGGCTGGGTTTGCATGCAGATTAAGGGAGATGTCAATCTGTTGTCGACGGTGGTAGTACAGGCGCAGTACATTTAGCTGTAAAAGCCTGATCAACTCAATAGCTTCTGTAACACGAACGCAACTACTCTGTACATGCCATTGTTGTTGTGATGTTTGGCTGAGTTTGCACACGCGGGGTAAGGGAGAGGTGGGCTATCGCATCATCAGTTCAGGAGAAGACGCGTATCGCTTGTAAAGATGGTGACGCAAGGGGGGCATCTTCAGAATTGCGCACTCTGAGAGACGGTTTCAGAAAGTAGCGTCTTCAGACTGCCAGAATGCAGTTCCGTGTGGATGAAAGGTACATACGATCAAATGCTTTGCCTGATACGACCGAAATCGGTTTAGTCTGGACATGGCCTAAGAGTCCAATGAGCGACATGAGCGAGTCAGTGCAGCACATCGCCACGGAGGCCGGACAAACAGCATGATTGCACAATTAATAGCCCCTTAACGAACCTTAATGAGCTCCGAGTTGAGGCCCCTACACTGTGCTCATTAACACTTCACATACGCGGGCAGCGGACCTACTAATGACCACAATCTACGGTATGTAATAAATTAATCAGGGGGGGGGCAGTGTTTGAGAAGTGTTTGAACCGTGGAAAGAGGTTAGGAGAAGTAGGATTGTTTCAGTGTGTGTGATGTGGAATAATTTTACCAGATATTATTCACAGAGACAACACAGTCTTTGATCATCCTCTCACACTCTCAGAGAGAGAGAGAGAGAGAGAGAGAGAGAGAGAGAGAGAGAGAGAGAGAGAGAGAGAGAGAGAGAGAGAGAGAGGTTAATGTTATTAATAATAGTATTACATACACACACTACACACTACTCCATGTCTCAGAGACTACACACTACACACTACTCCATGTCTCAGAGAGTACACACTACTCCATGTCTCAGAGAGTACACACTACTCCATGTCTCAGAGAGTACACACTACACACTACTCCATGTGTCAGAGAGTACACACTACTCCATGTATCAGAGAGTACACACTACTCCATGTATCAGAGAGTACACACACACTACTCCATGTCTCAGAGAGTACACACTACTCCATGTCTCAGAGAGTACACAGTGGAGGTTTCACTATGACAACACGTGAAACACAAATTCACTCATAATTCATAAT
>NC_140165.1:217353500-217383500 GCF_963971535.1 Notolepis coatsorum | reverse complement strand
ATAGTTCTTTTTTCAATACGTTGCAGCAAGCTATTATTTGTCAAATGTATTGCCACAACCCATAGAACCACAGACAGCAATCAGAATACTGGCATTTCCATAACGCTTTGCTGCCGCCCATTCAGTCCACACTAGTAGCAGCTGCAGCTTTCATCTCTACAGTATATTTTCAAAAACATGAGGAAAAACGTGCTGCTTGAATGGTCTTTATTAAGTATAATAATATAAATATACTTAAAGTACCAAAAGTGAAAGTAGTCATTGTGCAAACATATGTAGCAGGGTGGATTATCCCTGCTTCGTGGGAAATGTGGTGCACGGTCACTAGGTAGCGAGACACAGTAGCACTCTGGCCAGCTGCACCTCCGTCTTTGGGATCCGGAGCGTCAACTGGAGGCTGGCAGTGGGAGTGTATGAGGCCCAGGATTTACAAACCTGGTCCGGTACTCTGGTCTTCCTCCCTCTCTCTGGGGCAGTCAGCAGTACTCCCCAACACAATTGTCTCCTTAGCCCTCCCACACCTAATGACTGGATGGTAAAGAAATAACTTGGTTCCCCCCGCAAGCAGTACCCTCCCTCAGTAACACCAGAAACCTTACAGTGGAAATGGAAAGTGGAATAGGAAGGGGTTAATGATAGATATATTACCCGCATCAAAGGGTTAGGATTAGGGTTAGGCTCAATAAAAGACACACACACAGTGCTCCCGTTCTGGATGAATGTTATTATAACTTAGCCTAGTTACAACAATGCTACGTCTGGTGATTATTGCACCATGGGTATCAACACAATGATTACACTGGCATAAATCAATTATAGTATTACACCCAGGCACCAAGTGCTCTCACGGTACCCAGACTAAGTGCTGCCCACGTCTGGGCTGAACACAGTATCTACCTTCTCTAAGGAATTACCCATATACTGTTCCAGGTCGGTAATATGGGGAAGGAAGGGGGAGCATAGGGAAGGAGAATAAAAGGGATTCACTGAACGGGAAATATTATGAAACACACACCTTATCACGCTCAAAGAAAAGGAATGAAATAAAAGAGTGAGCCCACAAAATACCGGTAAAGTCCTATCTTAATGCCGGCATATATTGTTCGGGGTACCACTATGAAATGGTAGTAGCAACGTTACTTTCGCCCGCGGGCTGCACCACACTGTGTATTGTATAAGGAATCGGGAGCATCAATGCTCATTTGTACTCATCCGAAATGGCCGCCTCGCCACTCCACTGTTGTCCGGGAGGCAAGATGGCGTTGGAACGCTATCGGCGAGGATGTTAGCAGGCGGAGCTAGGCAGAGAGGCAGCGCCGGCTGAGAGCGTGTACTGAGCGATGACGACCCCTGCTGGATGGGCGGAACTCCCGTCGGCCGCAGGCAGCCTGGTGCAGGTCTGAGTGAAGTCCTCCGGAGCAGGCTGAATGCAGGCAGCCGGTTGCAATTCTGGTCGAAGTCAGCCGGAGCAGAATGGTTGTTGGCCCACGCTCGTCCTGGTGCGCGCACTCTATACCGCACACTGTAACTACTATAACTCGGTAGTTAAAGACTTGGATACTTGGTTAACCGCACGTTACTTATACCGCACACAGTAACTATCATAACCCGATTGCTAGTGCCTGGCTCATATACTACCGTTGGTACTGCTAGGATATCGTGTCCACTAGCCAGTACTTGTTATCACCCGTTGTCCTCTCACGGGGCCCTCTGGCATAACGTCAGCAACAGGGCTATCCAGAGCCCCCGTTAGCTGCGACTACTCGTTGTCCAAGTTCACTGCCGAAGAGGACGGCTTCCGCTTGCCTCCTCCTCTCAACTCTCTCCGCCACTCTCTGCCTGCTACCGCCCCCTGCTGGTCCCGCCTGCCAGTCACAAGGGGAGACGCATTGTAGAATAGATCCAGTACCGTCATTTATAATCCATATTCCAGTGCTCTTATGAAGGGGACGCTTGTGTCATTGTTCGTGTGAGTATCAATGAAACTAGTTAGAAAGTCTTTGTGTACAAAAGGGATATAAAACACCAGTCAGCAGTCCTGAATAATATACAATATTTTTCAGACTGCTACATTTCCCCCCACTTTGAACTTGCTAAGTACTCTGCAAGTTAACAACAGCAACAACAAGCGCATGCATGAAAACGGTCCTGAGACCAACAGTTTCACACATCGATTGACAATTACACATTATGCTAACAGTTTTACACACTCCTTCAGGAGTTGGACACACTGTTCAGCGAACACACTCTTGAGCACGTAGTCCTGGCGATACCGAGCGGTTAGCCGACCTCTGGTGCTCCTCTGGGGCCGAGCGGGCTCCACTCTGGGGGGTTCCACCTCCCCCACCTCCGACTCCGTGTCGGATTCTTCAGTGTCCGTCGGCGGGTCATGGACCATGGCCTCACCCTCCGGGGCCATCGGTGGACCGCCCGCGGCCTCCTCTTCAACTCCGTCTCCGCCTTCCTCCCCTTCTCCTCCCGATGGGGTCGGACCCAGCGTTCGCTGCCTCTTCCGGGACGTCCCGCACGGGCCTGGGGTGGTTACACGCCCTAGGATGCGGTTCTCGGCGGCACACGAAAGCATCTCCACTGTCTGATTCGGACGAGCTCCGCAGCGCCACAGGGGTCTGTCGAGGGGCCCTCACCCTTGCTTCTGGGTCGGAGGCTGGAAACGGACAGGTCTTGAGCTGGTCTCGATGCACGGTCCTCTCGGGGCCCCCTGCTTCGGGCCTGACTGTGAACACGGGTGTCCCTTCGTGACTCTGCTTCACTACCACGTAGGACATAGGCTCCCACTTGTCTTGTATCTTGTTACGGCCCCGGGTCCGGTGGTCGCGTATCAGGACTCTGTCCCCTGCTCGCAGGAGTGCACCTCTGCTCTTCCTGTCGTAAATCCTCTTGCGTCGGTGAGACGCCTGCTTCGCCGTGGCCTTGGCGGCCTCTGCAGCGGCCTTTAATCGCTCGTGATGACCCTGTACCCACTCGTCTAGGTCCCCCGCTCCCTCCTGGATGACGTCTCGCCCCCCCAGGACATCTCGGGGCATTCGGGCGTCTCTCCCGAAGAGCAGGTAGAAGGGGGAGTACCCCGTGGAGGAGTGCACATGGCAATTGTACGTGAGTACCAACTCGGGTAGGTGCTCTTTCCAGTCTTGCTTCTTCTCTGCGGGCAGACTCCGCAGCATGTCGTGCATTGTCCGGTTGAACCTCTCACATTGCCCATTCCCCTGAGGATGGTAAGGCGTAGTGCGGCTCTTGGAGATTCCGTACAGTCGGCAGAGTTCCTTGATGACGCTCGACTCGAAATTACGCCCTTGGTCGGCATGGAGTCGGGCAGGGCAACCGTAATACATGAACCAATGCTTGATGATGGCGGCAGCAGTGGTCTTCGCCGTCTGATCTTTGGTCGGTATGGCAATAGTGAATCTGGTGAACATGTCGGTCAGTACCAGTACGTTCTCATAGCCACCCACTGACCTTTCCAACACGGTAAAGTCCATAGCAAGGACCTCCATGGGGGCTGTCACGTTGGTGCAGGTCATCAGGGCCTGGGCTTTAGGAAACACGTCCCGGGCTAATGCGCATCGCTTGCATTGCTGCACCCATTTCTTCACCTCTTCTGCCATCCCGGTCCAGTAATAACTTCGCCTCATCAGGTCCACTGTCCCTTGCCCTCCGTAGTGTCCTCCATCTTCGTGTTGGGTCACGTAGATCCTCCGTCGCAGGGCCGTGGGCACCACCAGCTGCAGAACCTCCTCCCCGTCCCGGGGGTCACTGACTCGTCGAAACAGTACTTGTTGGTGCAGACGGAACCGCTCCCACTGCCCGTATAGCTTGCAGAGTCTCGGGTCTCCCTCTTTTAACTGTACGTTGGTGGGAGGAACTCCCCGGGTCACTGCGCGCCACACCGGACCCAACTCGGGATCGTCCGCCTGTAGCTGCCGCATTTCCGCCCAGTCATACCCGCTGTTCCCTTTCTGTGTTGCTATCCGACAAGCACTGGCGCTCGGGACCTCCCATGTCTCGGTCGGTCTCTCGGGGCCTAGCAGGGCCCGTACCTCTTCCGCTGGGACCAGGACGTAGCCATCGCGGGCGACTGAGGCGGGGGCGCACAAGGAGGCGGTCCGTTCCGGTAGACCCTGACGGGTGTGAATGCCGGTCGCGGGTATTGTTAGGAAGTCTTTTTCGTTATCTTCTACCTCAGGTTCGGTCCGCATCGGCATGCGAGACAGGGCGTCGGCGTTCTGGTTGAGTCGACCAGGCTTGTATTGGACCACGAAGTCGTACTCTGCGAGCTGAGCGTTCCAGCGTTGCTCCACTGCTACCAGGTTGGCCGTACCTAGGTGTTTCAGTGGGTTATGGTCGGTGATCACGGTGAACTGGGCGTACATCAAGAGGTCTCGGAACTTCTCAGTGACTGCCCACTTCAGGGCGAGGAGTTCCAGCTTGAACGCGCTATAGTTCTGGTCATTCCTTTCGGACCCCCGCAGACCTAGGCTCGCAAAGGCGATGACTCGCTCCACGCCCTCTTGCTTCTGGCTTAGTACTGCTCCCAGTCCCAAATAGCTCCCGTCGGTGGTCACTATGAAGGGGAGTTGGAGATCGGGGTAGGCCAGCACCGGAGGCGTCAAGAGGCACTCTTGCAGATGATCGAAGGCCGTCTGACACTGCAGAGTCCACTTGAAGGCCTCGGGCAGGCCTTTAGCGAACCCCTTCTTTTCTTTTCCCATCAGGGCATGCAGGGGCTGGGCCACTTGGGCGAAGCGGGGCACGAGCCGCCGATAATAGGACAGGAACCCGATAACCTGCCTCACCTCCTTCGCTGAGCGTGGCGCTGGCCAGTCCTCCAACGCCTTCACCTTGTCGGTGTCGACCTGTATGCCGGCTGCGGAGACAATGTGCCCCAGGAATTTGACCTCGGTCTTCAGAAGGAAACACTTTCGGGGCTTGAGTTTGAGCCCATGTTCCCGCAGTCGTCCAAACACCTGGTCTAACTTCTGGCAATGACTCTCGAAGTCACGGGCGGACACCAAGACGTCGTCCAAGTAGACAAGTAGGACGTCGAAGGCCAGGTCTGCCAGCACGGCGGTCATCAACCGCTGGAAGGTTGCGGGTGCGTTACACAAGCCGAAGGGCATGCGGGTCCACTGATAGAGGCCGAAGGGCGTCGTGACGGCTGTTTTCTCTTGATCCTCTTCTTTCACCGCCACTTGGAAGTAGCCAGCAGTGAGGTCGAGTGAGGAGAAGATCTTGGCCTGCCCCAAGGTGTCTAGGGACTCCTCAATACGAGGTAGGGGGTATGCATCTCGGTGCGTCACGTTATTGAGGCGGCGGTAGTCACAGCAGAACCGCACGGAGCCGTCTTTCTTTATGACGATCACGGCCGGTGACGCCCACGGACTGCAGCTCTCTACTAGCACCCCCTGGTCCACCAGGTCTTGTACGTGCCGCTTCACCTCCTGAAACACGTGAGGCGGTATTCGGCGATGCCGTTGCTTGACCGGGGATGCGTTACCGATGGGGACGTAGTGAGTGACCATGGTAGTGTAACCGTAGTCTCCGTCGTCCACGGAGAACACCGCCTTGTGTTTCTCCAGCACTTGATTTAGTCGGCTCACTTGTGCCGGCGTGAGATCTTGCAGATTCGCCTGCACAGGCACGGCCAGTCCTCGGACTCTTCCGTACAGCTCTACTTCGGGCGGGCTGTCTCGAGCCTCAATCGCCGTCACTCGGACGCCTCCGTCTACTTCCTCCACGGTCACCCTCTCCTTAGGCCGCACTTGACGGGGGCAGTGGAGCTCCGCCAGCCTGGACCTGGGTCTGAGCACCATCTCAACGTCGGTCGGGTTCAACACCCGCACCGGCACGTGGCGTCGCATCCCCACCGTCGTCTCGCAGCGGCCTGAGACGATCACTTCGCTGTGTGGGGGAATAACCACCGGCTCTCAGCCGGCCACTTTGACGTATCCCATTCTTCCCGGGGCGGTGCACTCTCGGGCTTCTTGGGCCATGGCGGTGACGATACGGCGGATGGCGATGCTCTTAGCGTCGACCCGTCTTCGGCTCGCCAGACGCATCCCCTTGATTCCTCTGAACAGGCCGTCTACCCCGCCGAGCACGTTCATGCCCAGAAGTCCCTGGACGGCGTCTCCTGGTGCCACTCGGGCGGGGTCGTCCTTTAGGATGAATATGCATTTCCCCGCAAACGTCATCTCTAGGCACTGCATTTTGGCATACAGACACCCCACCACTGGGATCTCCAACCCGTTGGCGGCGATGAGGGTGATCCAGTTGGAGGGGGTCAACCTCGACCGCGGGAAGTGTCTTCTGAAGTGACTCTTGTTCATGGTTGTGACTTCGGCGCCTGTATCGAAGAGGCAGCGGGTCTCGACCCCGTCGATCTGAACGTCTAGGGTGAGGCACTCCCCGTGCACGTCCTGCATCCCCCTGCCTTCTGTAGCCGAGTCGGTGACTCTGGCTGTGACGGCGTCCACTGCTCTTCGTGACCCGGGTCGGTATCCTGTCGGGCCCGGAGCTTCGGGGGCGGGGTTAGTGGCTATGCCTGGCCCGCGGGCTGAGCGGGGACAATCCCTGCTGATGTGGCCCGGCTGATTGCAGGCGTAGCAGATCAGCCTGCCCTCTTCATCTCGGCGGGGTGGTTCCCGTGTGGCGGCGGTCGCGTCGTCCCGGCGGCGCCGCCCAGTGGCACCTCTCCGGGGCACGTCCCGTTCCTGTTGGAAGGCCAGGAATAGTTGCGCTTGGCGCGCACCTAGCTGTTCCTGTCCTGCCTTGAGCTGCTGAATAGCTTCTTGCAGCGCGTCGACGTTCGGTGGGGCCTCTCGTCTCTCCGCGGCCGCGGCGTGTACTAAACCCCGGGAGGAGCTCTTGTCGGAGGGGAGGACCAGCTCGTCCTCCGACCAATCGATCGCCGCCTTCAGGACTTGAGGAAACGGCCGCGTCCCGTCTTCTCTCATGTACTTCCGCATTTCTCTCCTCAGGGCCTCGTCTCTGAGGCCTACTACAAACCGTTCTTGTATCAGGGCAGCGGCGTCGGCAACCTGCGTAGGCGCCCGACGTCGTAGGCGACGGATCCTCTCTTGCAGGTCATAGGCGAATTGGCATACGGTCTCGCCGGCGGCCTGTCTTCGGTCGACGAACTCCCCCAGTCGAACGCTGACCGGGACCTTGTCCCCATAGGTTTCCTTGAGGAGCGCGAACAAGCCTTCCGTGTCTGGGATAGTTCCCTCTGTCCGGAAGCGTACCATCTGCTTCACTTCGCCTTTGAGGTGAAGCTGTACGACCTCCGCTTGTTCTTCTGCGGGCACTCGACTGGCACGGAGATGGGTCTTCATGGCCTGGATCCAGTCTTCCACAGGCAGTTCCCCTCTCTCCTTTTCACCCCCGAATTCGCTGCACTTCCGCTCTCGTTGGACGTACACCACCGGGAGGGGCGCTGGAGGGAGTTGTAGGATCATGGCTTGCGCCGCTGCAAGCGACTCCTGGTGCCGGGCCCTTTCCAGTTGTTCGGCCTGGTGGTCCAGGACGCCCGCCTGGTCTTGGAGTTGACCCTTTAGGAACTCCACTTCTGCGGCTAACGTCTGTACCGTCTCAGCTTTCTCCCCTTCTTCTTTGAGAGGGGCCGGCGGGTCATCTCGTCGCTCCGACCGGGACGGCCCGGCTTTGACCTCCGGCTTCGGGGTGTCGTCGTCCGACATCTCAGGTCTCTGGGTCGTCACTTACGAGGGAGTGGAGTAGGATGTTGATCCTGTTCGTGACGCCAAATGTAGCAGGGTGGATTATCCCTGCTTCGTGGGAACTGTGGTGCACGGTCACTAGGTAGCAAGACACAGTAGCACTCTGGGTAGCTGCACCTCCGTCTTTGGGATCCGGAGCGTCAACTGGAGGCTGGCAGTGGGAGTGTACTCTGGTCTTCCTCCCTCTCTCTGGGGCAGTCAGCAGTACTCCCCAACACACCCTCACCCTCCACAATTGTCTCCTTAGCCCTCCCACACCTAATGACTGGATGGTAAAGAAATAACTTGGTTCCCCCCGCAAGCAGTACCCTCCCTCAGTAACACCAGAAACCTTACAGTGGAAATGGAAGGTGGAATAGGAAGAGGTTAATGATAGATATATTACCCGCATCAAAGGGTTAGGATTAGGGTTAGGCTCAATAAAAGACACACACACAGTGCTCCCGTTCTGGATGAATGTTATTATAACTTAGCCTAGTTACAACAATGCTACATCTGGTGATTATTGCACCATGGGTATCAACACAATGATTACACTGGCATAAATCAATTATAGTATTACACCCAGGCACCAAGTGCTCTCACGGTACCCAGACTAAGTGCTGCCCACGTCTGGGCTGAACACAGTATCTACCTTCTCTAAGGAATTACCCATATACTGTTCCAGGTCGGTAATATGGGGAAGGAAGGGGGAGCATAGGGAAGGAGAATAAAAGGGATTCACTGAACGGGAAATATTATGAAACACACACCTTATCACGCTCAAAGAAAAGGAATGAAATAAAAGAGTGAGCCCACAAAATACCGGTAAAGTCCTATCTTAATGCCGGCATATATTGTTCGGGGTACCCCTATGAAATGGTAGTAGCAACGTTACTTTCGCCCGCAGGCTGCACCACACTGTGTATTGTATAAGGAATCGGGAGCATCAATGCTCATTTGTACTCATCCGAAATGGCTGCCTCGCCACTCCACTGTTGTCCGGGAGGCAAGATGGCGTCGAACGCTCTCGGCGAGGATGTTAGCAGGTGGAGCTAGGCAGAGAGGCAGCGCCGGCTGAGAGCGTGTACTGAGCGATGACGACCCCTGCTGGATGGGCGGAACTCCCGTCGGCCGCAGGCAGCCTGGTGCAGGTCTGAGTGAAGTCCTCCGGAGCAGGCTGAATGCAGGCAGCCGGTTGCAGTTCTGGTCGAAGTCAGCCGGAGCAGAATGGTTGTTGGCCCACGCTCGTCCTGGTGCGCGCACTCTATACCGCACACTGTAACTACTATAACTCGGTAGTTAAAGACTTGGATACTTGGTTAACCGCACGTTACTTATACCGCGCACAGTAACTATCATAACCCGATTGCTAGTGCCTGGCTCTGCACTAATTGTTCATATACTACCGCTGGTACTGCTAGGATATTGTGTCCACTAGCCAGTACTTGTTATCACCCATTGTCTTCTCACGGGGCCCTCTGGCATAACGTCAGCAACAGGGCTATCCAGAGCCCCCGTTAGCTGCGACTACTCGTTGTCCAAGTTCACTGCCGAAGAGGACGGCTTCCACTTGCCTCCTCCCTATATCACCTCTCAACTCTCTCCGCCACTCTCTGCCTGCTACCGCCCCCTGCTGGTCCCGCCTGCCAGTCACAAGGGGAGACGCATTGTAGAATAGATCCAGTACCGTCATTTATAATCCATATTCCAGTGCTCTTATGAAGGGGACGCTTGTGTCATTGTTCGTGTGAGTATCAATGAAACTAGTTAGAAAGTCTTTGTGTACAAAAGGGATATAAAACACCAGTCAGCAGTTCTGAATAATATACAATATTTTTCAGACTAATACACATATAACATATAAACATGTGCCGACATAACTCTGTACTAACACAACACGAGGTAGGAACCAGGCTGAGGTATGAAACTAAGGTTGTACCTCAAAGTTCAATATTCAAAGTGCAAAACATTTATTGACTTTAACTAAAACTCTTTTAAATGCTCATACGCCGACGCCGTAGAGTCTGACTCTGAGCGAGTGCTGCTGCTATACTACCCGGTTCCACGTTGTTCTTGTGAGGAGTCTGATGACGTATATTTTTGTGCGACAGCCAGGGGTGACAGGCAGTGTACGCGTCACAGGCAGCTTGCGGTTGCCAGATTGGGTGGTTTTCCGCATTATTTTGAAGCCTGTTTACGGTGTGTTTTAACTGGGTTTTCGGCTGAAAGGCATATGAAATCTGGCACACTTTTGAACGCCGTTATAATACAGTGCTGAGAATGAACGCACTTTTGAACGCCGTTATACAGCGCTGAGAATGAACGCGCTCTCAATTACGTTCATCTAGCGGAAATACAGTACGTTCAGTTCACGTTCGCCCAAAATACGAATGCGTTCATGCCTTTCCCAACACTGGGAAACACACACTGGCTGCCGGCTACTTTTAAGATCTATAGATCCGTCTGAGTAGATGCTGTCACCCACCGATATACATTATATACACATTGAAAAACATAGATGCATACTTTCATTGAACACGTTCAGGTACATCACTGTTGTTTCCACGGTAAAGAGCAACAAGCAGGGTGTGTGAGTGCCAAGGTTGTCGTTGGCCGAGTTGTTCAACAGAAGAGATAACAGGCCGCTGGTGGGGGAGGTTTGGTTAGAGAGCTACGGGAAGAGTTCGACATCGATAGAATAGGATGTTTAGTGTGTCAAAGACTAGACTGCTGTTGCCATGGTAGCGTGTCCCTTAGTAACGAGAAGAGGGGGCGGGGCCCGGTTGCTAGGGAAAACACGTTATGAGCCATGAGTTTTCCGGGGTAAGTTAGATTGAGACACGACGTGGAGCCGAGCAGACACCACAGATACTTTGAGAGGATCCCTCCTCCCCTTGCGGGGGGGGGGGCAGGAATGGAGTGCCACATCATTGCTAGCTTCGGCTAACAGGGAATGGTTGTTGGCGACGACGAGGCCTCAGAAACCATTGGACTAATGAGAGAAGAGACGGTGGAGAATAATGAATTTAATTTTCCTTCAAGGACTGTTCAAGGACATTACAGAATGGGTTACATCTCATACGGAGCTATGTTTATGAAAATAAACATCAGGAAAGAGATCACGTTGCCAGTGTCGAATTCTTCTGATTACGGATTGCATTAACGGGGATGAAACAGTTGTACAGCCAGTATGAGTAGGTCGACTTCGGAGTAAGAGATACTGTAAACACAACGCAGAAACTTCACGAACACAGATGATGAGGTGATACTGGCTGATTATAACCGATATCTTTCGCCTCGACCCTGGTCAAGAAGGCCCACAAGCGCCTCTTTTTCCTGAGGAAGTTGGCTAAACTCCACCTATCCCCTCCCTTGCTAGTGAACTTTTATCGCTGTACGATTGAGAGCATCGCACCACCTGCATCTCAGTCTGGTACGGCAACTGCACCGTTAAGGACCGGAAATCACTGCAGAGGGTAGTGAAAATAGCCCAATGCCTCACCAAGACCCCACTCCCCCCCATCTCATCAATCTATGAGAAGCGGTGCTCACCGAGAGCACGGAAAATCATCAAAGCCGCTTCTCACCCCAACCATGGACTGTTCACCCGCCTGCGGGGTACTCGCTCTGGGGCACGCTACCGCAGCCTCCCAGGCAGAACCAACAGGACCACGAATAGTTTCTTCCCCTCAGCTGTCAGACTTCAGCTGTCAGACTTCATGTCTCAGAGAGTACACACTACACACTAATCCATGTCTCAGAGAGTACACACTACACACTAATCCATGTCTCAGAGAGTACACACTACACACTAATCCATGTTTTAGAGAGTACACACTACTCCATGTCTCAGAGAGTACACACTACACACTAATCCATGTCTTAGAGAGTACACACTACTCCATGTCTCAGAGAGTACACACTACACACTAATCCATGTCTTAGAGAGTACACACTACTCCATGTCTCAGAGAGTACACACTACACACTACTCCATGTCTTAGAGAGTACACACTACTCCATGTCTTAGAGAGTACACACTACACACTACTCCATGTATCAGAGAGTACACACTACTCCATCTCTTAGAGAGTACACACTACTCCATGTATCAGAGAGTACACACTACACACTACTCCATGTTTCAGAGAGTACACACTACACACTACTCCATGTCTCAGAGAGTACACACTACACACTACTCCATGTCTTAGAGAGTACACACTACACACTACTCCATGTCTCAGAGAGTACACACTACATACTACTCCATGTCTCAGAGAGTACACACTACACACTACTCCATGTCTCAGAGAGTACACACTACACACTACTCCATGTCTCAGAGAGTACACACTACACACTACTCCATGTCTCAGAGAGTACACACTACACACTACTCCATGTCTCAGAGAGTACACACTACACACTACTCCATGTCTCAGAGAGTACACACTACACACTAATCCATGTCTTAGAGAGTACACACTACTCCATGTCTCAGATAGTACACACTACACACTACTCCATGTCTCAGAGAGTACACACTACACACTACTCCATGTCTTAGAGAGTACACACTACTCCATGTCTCAGAGAGTACACACTACACACTACTCCATGTCTTAGAGAGTACACACTACACACTACTCCATGTATCAGAGAGTACACACTACACACTACTCCATGTCTTAGAGAGTACACACTACACACTACTCCATGTATCAGAGAGTACACACTACACACTACTCCATGTATCAGAGAGTACACACTACACACTACTCCATGTCTCAGAGAGTACACACTACACACTACTCCATGTCTTAGAGAGTACACACTACACACTAATCCATGTATCAGAGAGTACACACTACACAATACTCCATGTCTCAGAGAGTACACACTACACACTACTCCATGTCTCAGAGAGTACACACTACACACTACTCCATGTCTCAGAGAGTACACACTACACACTACTCCATGTCTTAGAGAGTACACACTACACACTACTCCATGTATCAGAGAGTACACACTACTCCATGTCTCAGAGAGTACACACTACACACTACTCCGTGTATCAGAGAGTACACACTACTCCATGTCTCAGAGAGTACACACTACTCCATGTCTCAGAGAGTACACACTACACACTACTCCATGTCTCAGAGAGTACACACTACACACTACTCCATGTCTCAGAGAGTACACACTACACACTACTCCATGTCTCAGAGAGTACACACTACACACTACTCCATGTCTCAGAGAGTACACACTACACACTACTCCATGTCTCAGAGAGTACACACCACACACTACTCCATGTCTCAGAGAGTACACACCACACACTACTCCATGTCTCAGAGAGTACACACTACACACTACTCCATGTGTCAGAGAGTACACACTACACACTACTCCATGTCTCAGAGAGTACACACTACACACTACTCCATGTATCAGAGAGTACACACTACTCCATGTCTCAGAGAGGACACACTACTCCATGTCTCAGAGAGTACACACTACACACTACTCCATGTGTCAGAGAGTACACACTACACACTACTCCATGTCTCAGAGAGTACACACTACACACTACTCCATGTCTCAGAGAGTACACACTACACACTACTCCATGTGTCAGAGAGTACACACTACACACTACTCCATGTGTCAGAGAGTACACACTACACACTACTCCATGTCTCAGAGAGTACACACTACACACTACTCCATGTGTCAGAGAGTACACACTACACACTACTCCATGTCTCAGAGAGTACACACTACACACTACTCCATGTCTCAGAGAGTACACACTACACACTACTTCATGTGTCAGAGAGTACACACTACACACTACTCCATGTGTCAGAGAGTACACACTACACACTACTCCATGTCTCAGAGAGTACACACTATATACTCCATGTCTCAGAGAGTACACACTACACTTAGCACTTTGAACTGCAACTACTGTATGAAAAGTGCTAGATAAATATACAAATAAAGTTATTATTACACACTACTCCATGTCTCAGCATCAACTTCTCCCTCAAGATGAGTTGTGCTGCAAGAGCAGGATCTACTCCACTCTACCCTCCTCTGCTCTCTCTCTCTCTCTCTCTCTCTCTCTCTCTCTCTCTCTCTCTCTCTCTCTCTCTCTCTCTCTCTCTCTCTCTCTCTCTCTCTCTCTCTCTCTCTCCTCTCTCTCTCTCTCTCTCTAAGTGCTTTTAGACAGTGAGATTAGCTTGATCTGTTCATTTTGCACGTGATCGTGTTGCACTATGATG
Organism: Notolepis coatsorum; assembly: GCF_963971535.1. Taxonomy (NCBI): domain Eukaryota; kingdom Metazoa; phylum Chordata; class Actinopteri; order Aulopiformes; family Paralepididae; genus Notolepis; species Notolepis coatsorum. Next base: position 217,369,468 of record NC_140165.1, on the reverse strand, counting down.
TGCATTGAGCCACTCTGTTCTGTATCTAATAGGAGAGGAGATAAAGGTGATCTTTATTCCTCCCCGTGGGGACATGCTGGTGGCACAGCAGGACCAGCAAGAGAGGTACAGGCAGGATAATACAAATAAAATAGAATATAAGAATAAAACAATTAAAAAGATAAAGGGTGGGGCCGCCCGAGTGACGCACCGCATACAGCACTACGGTGCAACACTACCGACCCCGGTTCGACTACCGGACCCGGTGATCTTTGCCGAATGTCTTCCCCGGTTTATCTCCCATTCCTCCTCTCTCTCTCTCTCTACCGGACTGCCCGGTAGCAAAAATCTATAAAAACTAGGGATGCTCAATATTGGCTTTTTTACCGATACCGATATACCGATATTGTCCCAACTCTTAATTTCCGATACCAATATCAACCGATATCACATTTTAATGCCGATATCGGCCGATAATATCGGTAGGCCGATAATATCGGACATCCCTAATAAAACCATACAAAAACATAACTTGTCCGAAAGGACGAGTAACATTTAAAAAAATAAAAAGTGATCTGCACTGGATCCCTGAACAGATGACACATACTGTACCTGTATGAATACATTATTATCAATAATGTCACTATGCGCATGTACAGCCCACCCTGGTATAATATAATATAATATATTATACCAGGGTGGGCTGTACATGCGCATAGTGACATTATACATACTCTATCCTAATTCAACCCCAAGTACAAATATATAGCGAACCTAAGTCTACCCTGCACAAATATACAATACTCCATACTTAGTCTACCCTGGCATAAATAGATTAAGCAGATGATCAATACATATAAATGTGCATACAAATATGACTGAAGATGTGTATAAATGAATGAGTGATATGTGAGTCCTGCAAAGTGCACATTATGTATCTGTCTGAGCAAATAATGCCCTCCTCTCTCTCTCTCTCTCTCTCTCTCTCTCTCTCTCTCTCTCTCTCTCTCTCTCTCTCTCTCTCTCTCTCTCTCTCTCTCCCTTCCCATCTCTTTCACCCTCCTCTCTGTCTCTTTACCCCCCCCCCCCCCTCTCTCTCTTCAGCACTCAGTCTCACAGGTCAATTGGCTCATTCATCATTCAGTCCATTTAATGGAGCAATGAAGTTTTATGAAATGAAATGGCCATCAGTCTGAAGGACAGGGGTACATATGGTCTCTAGGTTCACAGATCATTAGATCATTAGGTTTCATGATATTTCCTGAGACATTGTGCTTCTTTTTTACTGCCCTCTTTGTATTGTGTGTATTTTACATCTGATGTATTACCACTGACCTTGTTGCTTCTTTTAAATATATTATTTTAATGTTTGTAAAGTACATTATAAAGTGTTGTGACACTGTATGCAATATGCTAACGATATATAAATAAAGTTTGATGGTTGGTTGATTGATTGATTGATTGATTGATTGATTGATTGATTGATTGATTGATTGATTGATTGCTTGATTGATTGACAGGCTGACTGACTGACTGGTTGGTTGGTTGATTGATTGATTTATTGGTTGATTGGTTGATTGGTTGATTGCTTGATTGCTTGATTGGTTGGTTGGTTGGTTGTTCTGTTGATTGATTGATTGATTGATGAGGATGAGAGGCTTAGAAAGTAGAGTGTGAAAGGATGAGAGGCTTAGAAAGAGACTCTACTTAGAGAGTAGTGTGAGTGGATGAGAGGCTTAGAAAGTAGAGTGAGAGAAGCTTAAGAGTAGAGTGTTAGAGGATGAGAGGCTTAGAGAGTAGAGAGAGAGAGAGAGAGAGAGAGAGAGAGAGAGAGAGAGAGAGAGAGAGAGAGAGAGAGAGAGAGAGAGAGAGAGAGAGAGAGAGAGAGAGAGAGAGAGAGAGAGAGAGAGAGAAAAAAAGGTGTTAACAGTCCAGGAGAGAGGTTGTGTTCCTAGGAGCTCCTAGAACCTCCTAATTTTAGGCTGAAAACTGGAAAAAAAACTGGAGAAAAAGAAAAAAGACACTCAACTGGAATAAACCCGGACATCCCTACAAGGAACTAAAGAGGATTATACCAATTTCGAGTGGAACAGTGCTTTGTTGGAGTCATAAAGAAGTAAATATCACTGGACTGAGAGGTCTACATCACAAACCAAAACCTGGATATATCTACAAGGAGACACAAAAAAAAAGAACTATACCAACTTCTAGTGGACTTAGGCTTTGTTTGTTTGTTGGAGTCATAACAGAGTAAGTACTATAAGAGGCCTACCAAAAACTGAATAATACTGACATTTTAGTTAGACATTTTAGCTAAAACATCTACAATTATAAACTGGATAGAAATCTTGGTTTGAACCAGACACCTTGGCAGACAACCAGGAGGTGTGAAGCTCTTGAACTCTTGGAACAATGGAAACAGGGCCACACAGCCCCCCTGATTCAAATGCAAATGCTAATGCAGACCAAGCACATTCAAAGCTCCCTGCAGTCCCCTACCCAGAGGGCACAAAGGGCGCAGATAAGAAACATTTCTAGGAAGAATATTTAATAGCAAATCCAGACATACTTTTTGCAGACCGGGAAAGCTCTGGACGCATATCCAACCTAATTTTCCACACTGAAAACGTCACGGCATGGCAAGTTGCAACACTAGACCACCATCCCACTGCAACAAAGAGGGGAAATAAGTCCTCACGTACACTGGAGATAGAGACAGATGAGAACCAAATGGTTGTACACTTCTACAATACAGGAACAGTAATGGTCCAGGGCAACATAACCCCCTTTGTAAAAAACTTCTCCAAAATCAAAGAGACTGCACTAAAGACAACCATCTCCAGTGAAAACACCCCCAGTGAAGACCCACCCCCAACAGACCATTGCTGCTTCACCGAGATGAAACAGATGAAGGAGATGTTTTCAAAGATAGAATGCAAGCAAGTGGAAATGGAGCAAAAAATTACAGCCCCCCCCCCACCCAACACAGAGCAAAACGACTCCCTGCCTGCTCTCTGGACCTTGGTGAGAACACTCACGGGCAGAATAGAAGAGGTGTCGAAACAGAACAATGCACTCAGGCTGGAGCTGAAAACAGCCAAATCGGAGTCGGCAGAAATGCGGACACCCATGGGTAAAGTGGAAGAGGTGTCGAAAGACATCAATCTAATCAGGCAGGAAATGCAAAACCTCAAAGAGACGTCAACAGCCATACCAGCTCTGACCACCGAACAGCCCCAAAAAACAGAGACAGTAATTCAAGATGAAGATGAGGACAACCAACCAACCACAACAGACACTCAAGACACCCCACCTCCAACATCCCCCACCAGACCTCAAGAAGGTCCACAGATTGTACTCCTCATGGACTCAAACGGGAGATACGTAGAAGAAGGAAAACTCTTCCCAAACCACAGAGTTAAGAAAATAAAGTGCCAGAATACCTATCGGGCTATAGAACTACTGACAGAAGAAAACCTGGGATCCCCCAGCCACATCATAATACACACAGGCACAAACAACTTGAGAAAGCAGACAGAGGAGGAGGTGACCAAATCTGTCATGGAAGTAGTTGAAAAAGCCACGTCAACATTTCCCGGAGCAAAAGTAGTAATCTCGGCACTGCTACCCAGATGGGATTACTACCCAGACTTCATACAAAGTATTAATGCACACATCTCCAGAAAATGTGCAATGAAGAAAAACGTCTACATGGCAGCTCACCCCACCATAGACCTGGACAGCCTGCATGACGATGTTCACATCTTCAAAAGAGCAGTCCCTAACTTTGCAAAGACCCTGAAAGACGTCGCACTAAACCGTAGCCCTACCACATCCTACAAGAGCAACAGAGGGATGAACACCCCACCCAGAGCCACGCCCAGAAGACCTTCTGCACCTAGAGAACAACAGGCTACAAACAGAGACCACCCTGCACCCCAGGCCAGGCCCACGCCCAACCTGCAAAGGATGCATCACACATATGCACAGGCCGCCCAATTTCGACCTGCCCCCCTCCTGCAGACCCCCCCCCAGCCAATGCATATCCTTCCAACCCCACAACACACATACACACAGCACATGCCACCACCAACCCCATACCACACAAATGTACAGGTCAACCCCACGACCGACAGATCTCCACCCGGGGAGCTGACCGTGCATCAGATGATCAGCAAGATCTTCTCATTCGTGGTCCAGGACAAAACCACTGGATTATAACACTGTAATAATGGAATACAAATCTTTTACCATTTCAAGCTGGAATATACAAGGTCTGAGGTCAACTGCCCTTGGAACAAAGAGCAGAAACCCAGACTTTACCACAGAAATGTCAAACACAGACATCATGGTCCTACAAGAGACATGGCACAGAGGAAACAGTCCTACTGGCTGTCCTGCAAACTACAGAGAGCTACTGGTACCATCCACCAAGCTAACAGGGGTCAAACAGGGGAGAGACTCTGGAGGCATGCTAATATGGTACAAATCAGAACTAACCCACTCCATAAATCTAATCAAAACCGGAGTTTTTTTCATCTGGTTAAAAATAAATAAGGAACTTACATCAACCGAGAAAGATATCTACCTGTGTGCCACCTACATCCCCCCAATTGAATCCCCATACTACAAGGAAGACATGTTCCTAATCCTACAAGACGAAATCAACCAGTTCCAGGCTTACGGGCACATTATAGTCTGTGGGGACCTCAATGCCAGGACAGGACGAGAACCTGACACTCTCAGCACACAGGGAGACAAACACCTACCAGGAGGTGGGAACATCCCCTCCCAAATATGCCCCCCCAGAAATAACTATGACCAAACAACAAATAAACATGGGTCACAACTTATACAGCTCTGTCGCTCGCTGGGACTGTACATAGTTAACGGTAGGCTCCGAGGGGACACTTATGGTAGGTACACATATAGCTCATCTCTGGGTAACAGTACAGTAGACTATTTTATCACGGACCTCAGCCTAGAGTCTCTCAGAGCGTTCACAGTCAGCCAGCAAACACCCCTGTCAGACCACAGCAAAACCACTATCTACCTGAATAGATCAACACCCAACCAGGAAATACCAAAACCAAACAAACTACACACTATTAAAAAACACTACAAATGGAAAGAAAGTAGTATGGAAGCATTCCAATCCGCTATCAAGCTACAAAAAGTCCAATCCAAACTAGACCAATTCCTAGAAAAAAACTTCCAACACAACAGCAAAAGTGTAAACGGGGCGGTAGAAAACATATTGACCTTACAGCTTCCTTATCCAACCTAAAGGCCTCAAATAGGAAAGCGAGGAAAAATAGAAATAAAAATATGCATGACAAATGGTATGATAATGATTGTAAAAATCTCAGGAAGATATTAAGGAACCTATCAAACCAAAAACACAGAGACCCAGACAACCAGAACACACGTCTCCAATACAGTGAAACACTGAAACAATACAAAAACACAGTCAGAAAAAAAAGAGACCAACATGTTAGAAACCAGCTACAAGATATAGAGGAATCTATAAAAGCAAACAACTTCTGGGAAAACTGGAACAAAATAAACAAACAACACCACGAGGAGCTACCCATCCAAAATGGAGATGTATGGGTAAACCACTTCTCCAATCTCTTTAGCCCAATACAAAAAAATGAACAGCAAAAACACATACAAGACAAACTACAAAGCCTGGAGTCAACCATAAAAGACTACCAGAACCCGCTAGACTCCCCAATTACACTACAAGAACTACAGGACAAAATAAAATCACTTAAAATCAAGAAGGCCTGCGGAGCGGATGGTATCCTAAATGAAATGATCATATTCACAGACTCCAAATTCCAATTGGCTATACTAAAACTCCTTAACATTGTCCTTAGCTCCGGGATCTTCCCCAATATCTGGAACCAAGGACTCATAACACCGCTCCACAAAAAGGGAGACAAATATGACCCAAACAATTACCGTGGGATCTGTGTCAACAGCAACCTTGGAAAAATCCTCTGTATGATCATTAACCACAGACTCACACATTTCCTCACAAACAACAATACCTTGAGCAAATCACAGATTGGCTTCCTACCAAATCACCATACAACAGACCACATTCTCACCCTCAGCACCCTAATCGACAACCAAATAAATAAAAATAAAAGCAAAGTATACTCCTGTTTCGTTGACTTCCAAAAAGCATTTGACTCAATTTGGCACGAGGGTCTGCTGTACAAACTGTTAGATAGTGGCATTGGAGGGAAAACCTACGACCTCATAAAGTCAATGTACACCAACAACACATGTGCTGTGAGGATTGAGGGAAAACACACAGACTTCTTCCCTCAATGCCGGGGGGTTAGACAGGGGTGCAGTTTGAGTCCAACCCTCTTCAACATATACATAAATGAACTGGCAAAAACATTGGAACAAACTGCAGCACCTGGCATCCCCCTAGCAAACACAGAAGTCAAATGCCTACTGTTTGCAGATGACCTGGTGCTGCTGTCCCCAACAAAAGAAGGACTACAGCAGCACCTTGACCTTCTGCACAAATTCTCCCAGACATGGGCACTGACAGTAAACCTAAACAAAACTAAAATTATGATATTCCAAAAAAGGCCCAGCCTACAACAACAAAAACACAAATTCCTCCTAGACACAATTTCCCTAGAACACACAAAAAACTACACATATCTCGGCCTAAACATCAGTGCTACAGGGAACTTCAATCAAGCTGTGAACGACCTGAGAGACAAAGCAAGAAGGGCTTTTTATGCCATAAAAAGGAACATCATATTAGACATTCCAGTCAAAATCTGGCTCAAAATATTAGACTCCGTCATAGAACCAATTTCCCTATATGGTTGTGAAGTCTGGGGCCCACTTGCAAACCAAGACTTCACCAAATGGGACAAACACCCAATTGAGACTCTGCATGCAGAATTTAGCAAATCCATTCTCCGCACCCAACGGAAAACGCCAAATAATGCATGCAGAGCAGAACTAGGAAGATACCCACTAATCATAAAAATTCAAAAAAGAGCATTCAAATTCCACAACCACCTAAAAGAAAGCGACCCAGACACACTCCACAACATAGCCCTCACCCACAGAGAGACCCTCGATAGATGCCCACTCAGCCAGATGGTTCTGGGACTCTGCTCACAAACACAAGCAGAACCACCAGACAGTAACCACACTGGACTAAATCAAATTATAAGAAAACAAAAAGAAAACTATCTGACACATTGGAAAGAAACAACCCAAAACCAGAGCAAATTGAAATGCTATTTGGCCCTAAACAGAGAGTACACAATGGCAGAATACCTGAGCACCGTGACTGACCCAAAACTAAGAAGATCCTTGACTAGGTACAGACTCAGCGAGCACAGCCTAGCCATTGAGAAAGGCCGCCATAGGCAGACCTGGCTCCCAAGAGAAGACAGACTATGCACCCACTGCACACAAGATGAGGTGGAAACCGAGCTCCACTTCTTAACAACTTGCCCACTATACCAAGACATCAGAGACATATACTTCCCACAAATTGCAAACACCCAAAGAGACTTTGAAAACATGGACAATAACTCAAAACTCCCATACCTACTGGGAGAAATACAATAATGTGCAAACACAGCAGCAAGATTTGTGAGCTGCTGTGACAAGAAAAGGACATCCAGCGGAATGCAACCACCATAAAGACTGTACTAGAAATTCCGTCTGTAATGTACTGATTTATTTTGTTTTCTCTGTTTGATTGTTTTGTTTTGTTTGGCTTTGGCAATGTAAACGTATGTTTCCCATGTCAATAAAGCCCATTTGAATTGAATTGAATTGAATTGAGAGAGAGAGAGAGAGAGAGAGAGAGAGAGAGAGAGAGAGAGAGAGAGAGAGAGAGAGAGAGAGAGAGAGAGAGGTGCACTTTTTTCAGGCCTACCTAATTCATTCAAGCATCAAAAATCTTCAACTCGTGCAAAATGTGGCGGCACGGATACTAACTAAAACTAGAAAATTGTATCACATCACACCAGTTTTGACTTTAAAGTGCTACTCCTCACCTACAACATTTGAAATGGGCTTGCACCGCTCTATCTATCCGATCTCATCTCCCGATAACCGCCCGCTCGTGCTCTGCGCTCACAAAATACGGGGCTTCTATCGATTCCTAGGGTTAAAAATAAATCCACCGGCCACAGAGCTTTGTCTACCGCGCTCCCTACCTGTGGAACAAATTACCTGCTGTCGTCAGGGGCGCCTGCTCTGTCGAAGCTTTTAAATCCCTGCTTAAGACCCATCTTTTCTCTCTCTCCTTCAACCTACCCTGATCTCACCTGGTCGGGGACTGACCCTTAGTCTATTTTCTCCCATGTCTGCAGAAAACCTTTTAACCTCTGTGTCTGTCTCAACCGGTCCCATGGAACAGCTTCATACCGTCTTCTGTCTGGCCTGCAGTGCTGAACCTTCTGAGTGACTTCTCCCGCCCCCACGGGGCATACAGCCCTGAGCTATTGTCTTGTACCTCATCCTGTATCCATACGCTTACAGTAGTTCTATCTATTACTCTATTTCACAATTTTCTTATATACTATGATTCTACTGTCACCATGTATGCATATGCTCACTACATGTATTTATTGCTCCATCTCCGCCCACTACAAACATGGGAACTCTCTAACCCCTGTCTCTAACCCCCCCCCCCCCCCCCCATCTCTCTGAGTGCTTGTCTCGTAGTGCTGACCAAGGTGGTGGATGTCTCGGGGTCTTGGCCAAGATTGCAGTGACTGGTCTACGTGCACCACCCGAGGCCATGGATCAGCTTCTTACCGTCTTCTGTCCGTGGTCTGTCAACGTGGTTTCATTGCTGGGTTAAGTACTTCTATTCTATTCACATAATATGCTTACTTCATATATCTAATCTATTCACATATATGCTTACCACTTGTATCTATTGCTATGTCCGCCCATCACAATCACACGAGCTGTCTAACGCCTGTCCCGTCTCCCTGTCTCCCTGTGAGTGGCTGTCCCGGAGTGATGACCGGAGTGTTGGGCGTCCCGTGATGAAGACCGGGAGAATGCGACCCTCTCCGCGTGCCCCCCTGTCTCCAGCTGTCTCGTAGTGATGACCGGAGTGCTGGACGTCCCGTGATTAACACCGGGAGGACGCGACCCTCTTTGCGCCGCCCCTGTGCCTCAAAAAGATCCGCTATCAGCTCTATCTTTAATCTTTCAAAATGTTCAGTTGCTATCGCTATAAGCTCTATCTTTAATTTTTCTAAATGTTCAGTTGCTATCCCATGCACTCATCTGTGTTTCATTACACACATGAGTGCATGCTTATCAACTGTTCGCCTGTTTTTACTGAAACACTACTATCACCGACATCTAAGAAGGGAGATCCCCCCTTGAATGGCCCTTTTAATGTTTCTCTCCTCCACATTGCCTGTGGTGCATTTTTTCCTATTGCTAGGTTTTAGTGAGTTTCCTTACCTTTGCGTGGGGTATGTCTGGGAGTGTTGCATTTATTTATTTTGCATTTATTTAAAAATGTTTGGACCTTATGGTGTTCTTGTTTTGTGCTTGACTTATTGTGATGTTTCTTCTTGACTTGTTTAAAGAAGACGTTTACGGCCCATGGGGACATTAACGTGTGTTGTCGGGCCTTACAAATACATTTGATTTGATTTGATTTGATTAGAGTTGAATTGAAAGAGTGCCTACCCACTTATTCACTCTCATTGGACTGATGATGTGTTCCACTTTATGCAACTGGAAAATAATAAAACATTTGGCTCAGAAGAACTTGGCAGACCTTCCTGGAATTAATACAAAAAAACATCCATCTCTGTCTTTCTGCCAACTGATCTGAGAATATAATTTCACACAAATGTTGCTGTACTGTGGCCATTATTATAATTGCATGAATAACTATATAACTCTATTTTGAAAGGTCTTGGACAGCCCATGTTATGTGCAGTTGTAAAGTCAATCCAAATCACTTGGAGTGTGAATGTGATACATCACCAGAACGTACTCAACCTCTACTGCCTTTAACTATGAATCAATGAACACAACACTCTAGCTTATCATCTTTAGATAATAAAGTACTCAACATCTACTGTTTTTAACCCTCTAAAGCAGTGTTTCCCAACCCGGGGGTACACGTACCCCTAGTGGTACGTGGGTGGTCCCCAGGGGGTACGTGAAAAGATTTTTAAAATGGAAAATAAAAGAAATAAAAGAAACAAAAAAAAAATGTACTGGAAAACTGTACCCAAATAAGGAATAATGCATAATCTGTAATAATGTAACCAATTTGGGGGAATTCAAATTAAGTAATAATTTGCTGGCTATATTATTATTGGCTATACAGTTGTTACTTGTTAGTGGCACGCTGGTTTTCTTGCTAGCTAGCAAAATATCAACCCTTTTTTCAGTTAACGTTATGGATAAATGGCTGAGTGGAGCTGGTTCATCCAGCAACAACAGCACAGGTGATACTGCTGAATCAGGAGAACCTGTTCAGAAGAAAAAGAAAACAGAGAGGGTAAAGCATCGTCAGTTTGATGAACATTATGTGCTCTCTGGATTTACTGCCACAACTACAGAGTGGCCACAGCCAATGTGTTTACTCTGTGGCACCGTGCTTTCGAATAATAGCATGAAACCATCCCATTTACATCTCACCTCAGTACTAGGCATCCCTCCTGTGTGGATACGTCTGCTGAGTTTTTCCATCACAATCTGGCAGAATAAAGGGAAGCCAAGAAAAACTAAAGAAAGCGACATCGGTCTCAACCAAGGCTTTGGAGGCAGTGTCGCTACTTGTGGCTAAATCGGAAAAGCCATTTACTAAGAGCTAAGATAAGAAAGCATCTGATGTCCTGAAGAAAGTGCTGTTGTCAAATAATACTGTGTGCCATTGGATCGACGACATGGGAATTTACATTATTGACCAAGTGGTGGAAACATTTTAAGCGTCTGGTACGGTCGCTTTGCAGTTGGACGAATGAACGGATGTCAGTGGGGAAGCACAACTGATTGCATTTGTGCGTTTACAAAGACACGAGCACAATCTGTTCTCCAAGTGTTTTTGTATGTGTATGTGTATGTGTATGTGTATGTGTATGTGTATGTGTATGTGTATGTGTATGTGTATGTGTATGTGTATGTGTATGTGTATGTGTGTGTGTGTGTGTGTGTGTGTGTGTGTGTGTATGTGTGTGTGCATGTATATGTCTGTGTGTGTGTGTGTGCATATGTGTGTCATTGTATATGCGTGCACACTACGCATGTGTATTGCATGTGTTTATGTGTGCACACATATAGACTAGGCAGAATTTCAGAAAATGTGCTTGTATAAAGTGCTGAAGGCATTTCGTGTTTATTTTTGGTACACAACATTTCTAGGGGTATTAAGGGGTGCTTATAGGGGTGCTTGCTGTATACCAAGCTCAAAAATGTCAAATAAGGCCTCAAAATTGAGAAATCCAACATGGCCGCCAGCACCAGGCCCTCTCTCCACAAAAACAGGTGCTAAACGCACAGTTTTTATTCTACTGACATGAAACTTTGCACAGAACATCTGCACCTATGGAGGAAGAGAGTAGGAATATAGCTAGGGTGCAACCATGAGTAACAGGGTGTTTTTGACTGTCTAACTGTAATCTTTGTATAGGTGAGGATAAAAAAATGACATTTCTTCAGTGTTTGCAGGGATACGACAGCAATTTGGTAATAACTGTACAGTGTTGGACACCAACATTAGAATCCCCCAAGTCTTAGCTTTCTTCAGGCACCAAGTATATGCAAGTAGCTCTTATAGATCTGGATATATAAGCATTTTAATGTAAGCATGCTGTTTTAAATGGTGGGGCTTAATGAGTTAAGTGTGACTACACAAGGTACAAACCTGAATTAAATGTGCTTTTGTAAGTTTTCTTACATACATCAACAAGGACGTAGTCACACCGGAGATTCAAGAATCCATACTTGGCGCAGAACACCTTGGACAGGCACAACTGAACATGTTTGTGGACAAACGTTTGTGTGAACCTCCAGATAGTGACCAGCACCTGAACCTGAAATCACCCATTCGAAAGAACAAAGCCAAGACATTTGCCTCTTTGTATGAAGTTGTGCAACTTTCCAAGAACAAGCAAAACACCATCAAAGTGGACAGGCAGATTCTACAAAGGCTCATCACAGCTTACAGAGCCGGTCGTAAGGCAGACCTTGACAATATCCTCCAGCATGAGCTCATGCCCAGCCCGCCATCTCTGGCCACAACTAACGGGAGTCTACATTCCACCAACAAGTTGTTAGCAAATATACTGACGAAACAAGTTAAAACCCCTGCAGATCTTACCCTTCAGGGACCCAGCTGTCTGGTCATTGATGGCCAAGCTCTGGTAATGGCACTCGGAAAGCCACCTGACACTACAACATTTGGTGACTATGCCAACAAGTTCACTGACACCGTGTTGAAGATGGGAGCAAAATACCAGAGGGTATATGTCGTCTTTGACAGATACCATGACCAATCCATCAAAACAGGCACAAGGGTGAAACGCAAACAGCGCCACAGACCAGTACGTCGTGAAATCAAATACAAGTCTGTTCCACTTCCTGCCGATTGGTCGAGCTTCATGGCCCTTGAAGACAACAAATCAGATATCGCTCAACTACTCTCAAACCACCTGATAGAACACAGCCCGGATGATGAACCTGTAGTTGTAGTATCAGAGAGGTTTGCTGAAGCGACAACTGTCAAGTCAACAGATCCAGATCTTGAAGTCTCCTCTCTGAGTGCTGACCATGAGGAAGCTGATACACGTCTGATTTTCTCATCCAGGCTCCAGTGGAAACAATCGTCGTGTCAGCGCGTGACACAGATGTGCTGCTTCTACTCTTGGCTCACTATGACAGAATCCGATGTACGCATCTCTACATGAAAGCTGGATCTCTACATCTCTACATCCACCTGCAAGACTATATACTCTAGACTCTTTGTCGTTAACAGAATTGTGAACATAATGCCTATAACAAGTATATAACTAATATACTTGTATGGGAGCTGGCTATAATCTTTTAATTATCTTCTACTCTATTCTATTCAGGAAGAGTCACATGGCATGTATCAAAGCATGCAACTGTAAGAAAGTCAACACCTGCCGGAACACTGAGGAAGAGTGTGAATAAGCTGTCACTGTAAGGATTACTGTAACAAGTATTCAAACGTACAGAGGAAGATTCCGGTAAAAAGCGGGAAGGTGGAATAGCTTTCATGTTGAACAACAATTGGTGTGATCCAGGCAACGTGAAGGAGCTTTCAAACCACTGCTCCCCAAACCTGGAGTATATATCCATCAAGTGCCGGCCATTCTTTCTCCCGAGAGAATTAATGTCGGTCATTCTGATCGGAGTGTATATTCCACCACAAGCAAACACAGGCGACGCGCTCTCCAAGCTCCACAACGAGGTAAACAAGCTCCAAGCAGCTAACGTTGACGCTGCTATTGTGGTTGTGGGTGATTTCAATAGCGCTAATCTGAGAAAAGTGCTGCCAAAATTCTACCAGCATGTGACTTCTTCTACCAGAGGCGGGAATATTTTAGACCATTGCTACTCGCAATTTAAGAGCGGTTAAATATCACATGCTGCCAGTCCTTTCGGCAAGTCAGATCACGACGCTATCTTTCTTGTACCGCAGTATAAACAAAGTCTCAAGCGCATTCCTGTAGTATCGCGAGAGGTGAAGCGCCGGACGGTGGCTTCGGAGGAGACGCTCCAAGCTGCACTAGAATGTACAGACTGGGGGGTGTTCCGCGATAACACAGATAATATTAATGACTACACGGAAACAGTGCTGGACTTTGTTTGTACTTTGGTAGAAGAAACAATCCCCTCTACCACAATTAGAGTTTACCCAAACCAAAAGCCCATCGTAGACAAATCCGTCTGTGAAGCTCTGAAGGCGCGCACCTCAGCATACAACGCCAGGCTTGTGACAGGCAACATGAATGACCACAAGGTGGTGAGATACAATGTTAGGAGGACAGTAATAGAAGCAAAAAGGCGCTACAGGGATACAATTGAACTTCAATATAAACAGGCTACTCTAGAGCTATGTGGCAGGGCCTCAGAACGATGACAGATTACAAAGGCACCTCCCTCAAACTGAACAGTGACATCCAACTGGCAAATGATCTCAATACCTTCTATGCGAGGTTTGAGGCTGGGAATAACAGCACCAGCCTACAAACCACTGCAATGGAGGAGGGGGGGGGGGGGGCACTGCTGATGGAGACTCAGTGTTCAGGATAACAGAACATGAGGTGAGGAGGACGTTTAAGAAAGTGAATATCAGGAAGGCAGCAGGTCCGGACGGTATCCCCTGGCGCGTCCTAAAAGTCTGTGCCGACCAACTGGCCCCGGTATTCACTGACATATTTAACCTGTCCTTAGAACAGGCTGTCATCCCCACCTGTCTGAAGAAGTCCACCATTATCCCTGTACCCAAGAAATCCAAGCCAGCTTGCCTCAACGACTACCGCCCTGTAGCTCTCACCTCCATAGCCATGAAGTGCTTTGAGAAGCTAGTGAAGGGCTACATCTGTTCCTCCCTCCCCATCAACCTGGACCCCCTGCAATTTGCATACCGCCCCAACAGGTCCACGGAGGACGCCATAGCCCATGTGCTGCACACAGCAGCATCACACCTGGACAAGAGGCAGGGGAACTAGGGGAACTATGTGAGAATGATATTCATCGACTACAGCTCAGCATTCAATACCATCATTCTAAATTGTGACCTGTCCTGTCTAAATGTTTAAATGTGAGCGATTTGCAGTGTCTAATTTCCCACGGGATAATAAAAGTATTTCTATTCTATTCTATTCTATTCATAGTCCCCTCCAAACTCATAGCCAAGCTCAGGGACCTGGGCTTGAACTATGACCTCTGCCAGTGGGTCTTGGACTTCCTGACGGGCAGACCCCAGGTGGTGAGAGCAGGCAACTGCACCTCCTCATCCAGCACTCTCAACATAGGGGCCCCCCAGGGCTGTGTCCTGAGTCCCCTCCTCCACTCCCTGTACACACATGACTGTGTGGCACAGCGGAACAACAACACAATCATCAAATTTGCTCACGACACAGTAGTGGTGGGCCTGATCTCTGCAAACGATGAGAGGGCCTACCTGGAAGAGGTTAAGGTTCTAGCGGGATGGTGTCAAGAGAACAGCCTCTCCCTGAACATCAGCAAAACAAAGGAGATGATTGTGGACTTTAGGAGGTCGGGGTCAGGGACTACAGCCCCCTCAGCATCGACGGCGCACCGGTTGAGAGAGTGAACAGTTTTAAGTACCTCGGAGTCCACATATCCGAGGACTTGACATGGACCACACACATTGACAGTGTTATCAAGAAGGCACAACAACGCCTCTACTTCCTTAGGCGCTTAAGGAAGTTCAACGTGAGTCAGAAGATCCTCAAGAACTTCTACTCATGCACAATAGAGAGCATCCTGACTGGCAATATCACCTCCTGGTTTAGGAATAGCACTGCACAAGACCGCAGCAGACTACAGAGAGTGGCCCGTTCAGCCGAACGCACAATTGAAGGTGGGCTTCCCACTCTCCAAGACATTTACAACAAGCGGTGCATGGGCAAGGCTAAGAGAATAATCAAAGACTCCAGCCACTCAAACAACTGCCTCTTTGAACTGCTGCGATCAGGCAAGCAATACCGGAGTCTCCATGGCAAGCACAGAGAGACTCAGAAGGTGCTTCTATCCCCAGGCCATCAGGATGCTCAATGAATGAAAAAGGAACAATAAGCAAACCATCAACACACCCACAGTGCACATACACTCACTTAAATAAACAACACACTGTATCACCCACTTTACCACTTTAGACACAATTTACACTTTATATTTATATTTATATTATTGGTAAGGAAATTGCACATCATTCTCATTCCTTATTGCAC
>NC_140165.1:217346000-217348500 GCF_963971535.1 Notolepis coatsorum | reverse complement strand
GGCTGTATAGTGTACTGTAGGACCAGGCTGTATAGTGTACTGCAGGACCAGGCTGTATAGTGTACTGTAGGACCGGGCTGTATAGTGTACTGTAGGACCAGGCTGTATAGTGTACTGTAGGACCAGGCTGTATAGTGTACTGTAGGACCAGGCTGTATAGTGTACTGTAGGACCAGGCTGTATAGTGTACTGTAGGACCAGGCTGTATAGTGTACTGTAGGACCAGGCTGTATAGTGTACTGTAGGACCAGGCTGTATAGTGTACTGTAGGACCAGGCTGTATAGTGTACTGTAGGACCAGGCTGTATAGTGTACTGTAGGACCAGGCTGTATAGTGTACTGTAGGACCAGGCTGTATAGTGTACTGTAGGACCAGGCTGTATAGTGTACTGTAGGACCAGGCTGTATAGTGTACTGTAGGACCAGGCTGTATAGTGTACTGCAGGACCAGGCTGTATAGTGTACTGTAGGACCGGGCTGTATAGTGTACTGTAGGACCAGGCTGTATAGTGTACTGCAGGACCAGGCTGTATAGTGTACTGTAGGACCGGGCTGTATAGTGTACTGTAGGACCAGGCTGTATAGTGTACTGTAGGACCAGGCTGTATAGTGTACTGTAGGACCAGGCTGTAGAGTGTACTGTAGGACCAGGCTGTATAGTGTACTGTAGGACCAGGCTGTATAGTGTACTGTAGGACCAGGCTGTATAGTGTACTGTAGGACCAGGCTGTATAGTGTACTGTAGGACCAGGCTGTATAGTGTACTGTAGGACCAGGCTGTATAGTGTACTGTAGGACCAGGCTGTATAGTGTACTGTAGGACCAGGCTGTATAGTGTACTGTAGGACCAGGCTGTATAGTGTACTGTAGGACCAGGCTGTATAGTGTACTGTAGGACCAGGCTGTATAGTGTACTGTAGGACCAGGCTGTAGAGTGTACTGTAGGACCGGGCTGTATAGTGTACTGTAGGACCGGGCTGTATAGCAGGGCTATTCAACTAAATTGTTCAGGGGGCCACATTGTCAGAAACCCAAGGGGCCAGGGGCCGGACTGCCACGGCGCCTCCCCGTGCTATAAATATATGTACACTTGACACAACACGCAACCACATTTTCACCACTTTTATTTAACTACATTGCAAAAGTAGTATACTTTTCAAAAAAAGTGCTTCATTTATGTGCCACATCTGCAACATCTCCTGCAGAAAGTGCTTCATTTATGACTGTGCAACAACTGCAACATCTCCTCTTCAACATTTCAATATAAAAATAAAATAAAAAACAAACAAGTGCATGATGTGCATCTGAACATTCTAACATCAACACTTGAACAAAAAAACACATTTATAGTGCAGCTGAGCTTATGAAAAAGTGCTTCATGTCTGTGCAACAACAGCAAATCACAGCATCTTATTAGCACTTATTGTCCACTCTTAACTCTCAAACATCAGGGGGGTGGGGGGCAGACAGGCCTAGCCTACATACACACATCTAATGAGAGCGATTGCACTTCTTTGACTGGGCAATGGCAGAGAAAGAGGGTTCATAGGAAGTGAGGGCTACCCGCAAACAGTGATGCAAATGCTCATTTGTCAAGGAGTCACGTTGCTTGTTTTAATGGCATTCATGTGAGAGAAACTGGATTCACAGGTGTATGTTGAGCCAAACATTGTTAGCACAGATATTGCCAGCGTTTTTATTTTGGGGAATGTCTTGACATGAATACACTTTATCCAAAATGTTGTGGTGGATTCATTCTCAAGTGCCTGCTTCAGAGCAGATGATGCTTGCATGTCAATTATTTCAAGTTGCAGGAGACCTTCATCAATGTGAAGTGATGCAAGGAACTCTTGTCCTTTTGTGGAAATAGCAGCTACATTGGCAAATGGGTTGCTCACAAAATGCATCAATTCTCTGGACATGTCAAATTCATCAAATCGACTTGCAAAGTTTTCCCTCAATTTATCAATGAAATCTGTCATTAATTGAGTGACTTTTGGCTCAATTGTGCGTGTTAACGTTGACATGAAAAGAAAAAAGTAAATTTTTTATTTTTTATTTTTTTTTGTATTATCATGTAATCTTTGGCGGGCCGGTCAGAATCATCCCGCGGGCCGGATCTGGCCCGCGGGCCGCCAGTTGAATAGCCCTGCTGTATAGTGTACTGTAGGACCGGGCTGTATAGTGTACTGTAGGACCAGGCTGTATAGTGTACTGTAGGACCAGGCTGTATAGTGTACTGCAGGGCCATGCTGTATAGTGTACTGTAGGACCAGGCTGTAGAGTGTACTGTAGGACCAGGCTGTATAGTGTACTGCAGGGCCATGCTGTATAGTGTAGGCTACTGTAGGACCAGGCTGTAGAGTGTACTGTAGGACCAGGCTGTAGAGTGTACTGCAGGACCAGGCTGTATAGTGTACTGCAGGACCAGGCTGTATAGTGTACTGCAGGACCAGGCTGTATAGTGTACTGCAGGACCAGGCTGTATAGTGTACTGTAG